>NW_027257328.1:0-26934 GCF_029215685.1 Pituophis catenifer annectens
AGTGGAAGGGGGAATGAAATCATATAATGTGGAGGTTTTAGTATTAGATTAGGAACTCCCTACTTCAAATCCATTCTCAGCATGAAACCTATGAAGCAATTTTGAGCCAGTCACTCTCTCTCCATGCAATGCTGGGTGGTTGTGGAGAAGTGTGGTTGAGGTAGTGTTAGATATAGTGGTTTGCTTTCTTGGAGGGGATGATGATGATGATGATGATGATGATGATGATGATGATGATGATGATGATATGATGACAGTATTGGATTCTGCTCTTTTTCATATACAGGTATTGCTCGACTTGCAAATTTGTTTAGTGTTCGAAGATACAATGGAACTGAAAAAAGTGACTTATGACCGGTTTTCACATTTATGACCACTGAAACATCCCCATGGTTCATGTAATCCAAATTCAGGCATTTGGCAACCAGCTTGTATTCATGATAGCTGCAGTCTCCTGCAATCATGTGATCACCATTTCTGTCCTTCCCAGCCAACTTCCAACAATCAAAGTCAATAGGGGAAGTGGTATTCACTTAAGGACTGTGTGATTCACTTAACAACTGCAGTGATTCACTTAACTATCAAGGCAGAAAAGGTCATAAAATGAGTCGGGTATGACTCACTTAACAATCACCTTGCTTAGCAATGGAAACTTTGGTTCCAATTATGGTCATAAGTCAAGGACTACCTGTATTTCATTTTGCAAGGAAAAATTTGGTTGACTTACATGGCTCTATATCTTAATTGACTGCTTGGTTCAGGAGCCAGCACACACAGCTTGGCTCATTATTTAACAGAATTTAACAGAATAACAAAGCTGGAAGTAAGTAGTAAGCTTTTATTGCAGTCAGAGACCAAATTAAAATAGACAAAGAAAGGGAGCATATTTTACAAATATGGATAGATCATGGGACAGTACACCATCTACTGCCTCAAATACAATCTGTACTGTCAATACTAGTGATCCTCTGCCATCGGGCTTACCCATCTCTTTTCCCATTTTTTTCCAGCCACGACTGCAGCAAAAATTTTTGCTACCTTTAGAGGTATATTGGGGTCTGCGTCCTGGAGTAGGAAATAAAGGCTGAACATATCAGGTGAACCAGGGAATCTCTGGGAAATAGGAGAAATGAGTCTTGATCTTATATCCCAACAAAGCTGGAAGGAATCTTGGAGGTCTTCTAGTCCAACCCCCAGCTCAAGCAGCATTACCCTCATTGTTATTATCATCATCACAATTGTGCTTCAATGCATCATCCCAGATGATATTCCAATGCAAACAAAAGCAAAACTGACCAAACTCTGCACATAAAAATTCTGACACCCGCTAAGTGGGTTTGGGTTATGGTTATTTTAAAGAGCAGCAGGGACTAAAGAGGGAAACTGAATCTCTATTCCCTTGATGAGTAGGAGAAAGTTCAACTTCTTTTATCATTTCTGTCACCCCATCATGTTTTAGTCATCTTACACAGTAATTAGGACTAAGCTGGGAGATAATGGATGACTTCAAAAAAAAGAGAGGGGAGGAGGGAATCAGCAGTATTGAAGTATATAACCAGATTGACTGTTCTTAATCTGAGTGTTATATTGGTAAACATTATATGAAGAATTCCAGTTTCATGCTGTCTCTTTGACCCTACACAGTACAGCATCTTCTATTTCCATCTGCCTCTCCTTATAACAAAAATAATTAAAAAGTATTTCTTAACTCCTTATGTTAAACTTTGCTTTGCAATTTTGCTCAAACAAATTCAATCTTTTAATTTTAAAAAAATTAACCACTATGATGTACTGTAACCAAGTATCTAAGCTGCAAATCCCCATAATACAGGCACCAGTCCTCGACTTGTGACCACAATTGAGCCCAAAATTTCTGTTGCTAAGCAAGAGAGTTAAGTGAGTTTTGCCCCGTTTCTACGACCTTTCTTGCCCCAGTTGTCAAGTGAATCAATGAAGTTAAGTTAATAACATGGTTGTAAAGTGAATCGGGCTTCCCCATTGACTTTGCTTGTCAGAATGTGACAAAAGGGATACTGCAACTGTCATAAATATGAGCCAGTTGCCATGATCATGGAGTCGCTGCAACAGCTGTGTGAAAAATAGGTCATTAAGTGTGCAGCAGCTGCCAAAAAAGCGAACACAGTTCTAGGCTGCATAAATAGAGGGATAGAATCAAGATCACATGAACTTTTAATACCACTTTATAATGCCTTGATAAGGCCAACACTTGGAATACTGCATTCAGTTTTGGTCGCCACGATGTAAACAAATGTTGAGACTCTAGAAAAACTACAGAGAAGAGCAATAAAGATAATTAGGGGACTGGAGGCTCAAACATATGAAAAACGGTTGCAGGAACTGGGTATGTCTAGTTTAATGAAAAGAAGGACTAGGGGAGACATGATAGCAGTGTTCCAATATCTCAGAGACTGCCACAAAGAAGTGGGAGTCAAGCTATTCCCCAAAGCACCTGAGGGTAGAACAAGAAGCAATGGGTGGAAACTAGTCAAGGAGAGAAGCATCGTAGAATTAAGGAGAAATTTCCTGACAGTTAGAACAATTAATCTGTGGAACAACTTACCTTCAGAAGTTGTAAATGCTCCAACACTGGAAGTTTTTAAGAAGATGTTGGATAACCATTTGTCTGAAGTGGTGTAGGGTTTCCTGCCTAAGCAGGGGGTTGGACTAGAGGACCTCCAAGGTGCCTTCCAACTCTGTTATTATATATGCTATATATAAGTCACTTTTTTCAGTGCTACTGTAACTTTGAACAATCCCTAAATGAAAGGTTATATATTGAAGGCTACCTGTACTTATGTAGAAGGAAATGTAGCTTTGCCTTCTCAACAATTGCTCACTGGAGGATGTCTGAACACATCCTTTTGTGTAGGGTCACACATTCTCCAATTACGCTTTCTTTTTTAGCTGAGGTATCGCACTCTGTTATTAGAAACCACAACTCTATTAATGGATAACATTTTGGAAACAGTGTTTATAACCTTCTGTGGTATACTCGCTTCCAATGGAAGTATGGGTTTATAAGAGTATGAATATTATTATATTGCTCTTCCATTGTACAGAATTTTATTATGACACTAATTAGAACAATCTTTGTGTTCTTTATACATAATATATATATAAGGCTTCTTTTTTGGAACTCTGCACCTGTTTGGGGATTTCTTGGCCGTGAAGATTGCAAAATGTAGGAGCTGAAGTTGAGTGAATCCAAAATGCTCCACTCTGGAGAGAATTTAACTACGAAGGGTGCAGTACCATAGAATTAAAGAAGCAACAGCAACTTTGCAGACAATTCGAGCAAAAGATGAAAAGACGTTTACTAACTCTGGCATTACAGCAATGGTAGTTTTTCAGAGCCAGCAACCCTGGACTTTATCAACAAAGCTAGAGGATAGCAAATGTTCACAAATGAATTAGCTTTGATGGCATCAGATGGCATCATCTGCAGACTTAGCAATCACAAATGAAGGCTGAGGTGCATAAAACAGAAATGAAGAAAATTTAAAGTGATGCTGTTTCAGCTACTGCTCAAACAGCAAGGAAAAGTTAAACTAGATCAGTCTGGCAATGTATTAAAGGCATTTGACAACAACACTAACCATCTTGGCAGCTAGGTTCCCTGTTTAATCTTCCAGAGCATGAAGAATAATTATCTGAACACATTTTGAAACCTTTCAAAAGAACAGGGTGGTGTCCATTTTAAAAGCAGATTAAGGAATTTTAAAGGTCTGTGGGGAACTGGGGTTCACAAGCAAATCTTAAAAGTCCCATTATGAACAATCACAAATTCAAATAAAATTAATGCTGATCATGCTTAAATTTGTCTTAAACTGACCAGGTATAAAAATCAGCATTCAAACAACTTTTGCATTGAACAATAACCAGTGACAATCCCTGTGTTTCCCTAAACTTTGGTTTGGGTATATATAAGAACAGAACAAGAACCAGACAGTTGATGCCAATGCTTTTTATGAGCTTCTAGCTGCTCGCTGTCTGGATTTTTATATAATTTCCTCACTACTCATAACGGAACCATTTTAAAAATATGGAAGGTTGGGTGAGGGGGAGAGGCAGGTAGGCTGAAATGACCATTATCTTGTATGCTGATGTCAGGGAAATTATCATACAGTCCAGCTTGCTTCAATCTTGGCATCTTCCAAATGTGTGCTCTTCTATTCCCAAAATTTCCATCGATGACTAAGCTGACTGAGGAATTCTGAGATATGAAGTGGGTACCTCTGAAGGGCACCAAGGATGATGAAGACTGCCAATATTCTAGGCTATGACCCAGTTTGTTCAGGAACTCACTAGATAAACTTCCTCAGTGTCCTCCAGATATTTGAATTACAACTGACCATACTAGCAGTATGGGGACTGTAGTTTCAATAAAACTGGAAGTTAGAGTGCTGGAGCTAAGACAGTATCTATTCCAGGGGTGGGTTCTACTTACCTTTACGACCGGTTCGCAACGGGGCCGCACTTGCACGCTCTCTTCGTTCGTGCGCGCTTCTGCACATGCACAGAAGCGTCCTGATGACGTCGGGGTCAGTGGGCAGAGCCTCCCGCCGGTTTTACTACCAGTTCTTGCGAACCGGTTTGAACCAGGGGCAACCCACCAGTGATCTATTCCCATCCCATATGCAAAAGGAAGATGTTAATACTGGTCTATCTTACATTACTATTGCCATTTTAAGGATAATAATATATCCTTCAAATGGCAATAGTAGAATGTAACACAATATTCAATTGTATTCAGAATAACAATTGTTTCAAATATAAGATTTTAATGTGAGGGAATCCAACAACTATTTTAGAGGCTTACTTTATCACTGGCTCGTTTTCATTCCCCCCCACAAAAAAAAATCTTCCCAAAGTCTGCTGCCATCCATGCCTGTTTGTCACAGATATATAAATATATATTTTAGCTATAGGGGGTGGTAGGTAGAGACCACAATGGGAGGAGGACAAGAATATAAAGAAAGACTGAAAGCCATGCATATTTTACTGAAGCCAGTATTTGGGGGGGGGGGTCATCATAGGATATTTATGAAAGGAAGGGATAGTACAGTGTCTATCACTCATTTGAACCAAATGAAATTTCTACCAGTAAATCTAGATTGTTACCAGAGGAGAATCAAGTCCTTCGTAGGAGTAGAACAAAATCTCATATCTAATTTCTAGAATACAATTGCTTTTCATACATTGCAAAACACAGTAATATATTTTGTTTACTTATTGCAGTGTTCTTGTTTTTGTAAGCAACCTATGAGTCATTTTCAGGAAATAAGAATATTTGCCTTTACATCTGTTTAAAATAACTTAACATCCATCCCATATTCCTACTGCCTGCCCGCCCCTGCCCCCAGGCACCATGGAACTATCCTTTATACCTGAATCTATAACATCATGGCCAAAAAGCACCTGCTTCTGATTTGTCAGTGCACATGGCAATTCTCTGTAAACACCACCATGGCTCCTTTCAACATTAACGCTAAGATTCTTGCCTTTACCAAGGCTATCCATAGCTTTGCCACACCACCTTCTCCCATTTCTATGTTTCAGTGTTAATTCCCTCAACACTGTCAAACTATTCACTAAGTTTGCATTACTATTACTATTAATCCTCTCATCGTTCCTATCACCCATCTCCTCCCACTTATGACTGTAATTTGTTGCTGTATCCTTACGATTTGTATTGATCGATATTGTTTCCTAGTATGATTTGATTGCTGATATGTACTCTATGATTGTACCCTATTTGTACCCTATCATTAAGTGTTGTACCTTTGATTCTTGACGAATGTATCTTTTCTTTTATGTACACTGAGAGCGTATGCACCAAGACAAATACCTTGTGTGTCGAATCACACTTGGTCAATAAAAATTCTATCTATCTATTCTATTTCTAACAATGTTCTGGCCCTTGGCCCTAGCATTCATTCTTCGAGCACTGGCAACCTCAGACAGATCAAACTCTCTTTGCATCTTTAAATTCTGCCATTCAGGTTTCTTGTTCCTCCCACTTAAATCTGGAGCTTTCTTAAATAAATAAATGTGATGGGCAGTTGCAATCCAGTGCTTAGTTTGGAAGCATGCCAGCTGTCCAGAAAAAAGGACCAAAAAAGTGAACAGGAAAATCATGCTGAGGAAGGGAGTTTAGAAAATATGCAGGGGCCATTCTAGTAAATTGGTGTCGTGCTTAGATCCCTCATAGCAGTCACTTAATGAATGAACAAGCTCCCCACCAGCACTCACTGTGGGAGAACAGAACATCCACAGTATAGAAAGCTCTCAAATTTCAAATATGCTTACTTGGGTCCTTTTAACTGTTTCTTCTTTTGATTTTTTTCTTTTCTTTTCGGTGGTAGTTCTACCCCTGTCGATAGGGAGACTTCAAACTCCTTGGGGCAGACAGTGACCTGTGTTTTCCTCCTCAGATTACTCTGTGGAGGGTCATGGATAGTGTCGATTCTACATGAATATAATAATACCACGGAACTAAGTCTAAATACCCTTTCAGTTACTGCAGCACAGCACAAGCAGTAATAAGAGAGAACAGCATGTGTGTCAATCTCAAAATTAGAGATGAAAAAGAACAGCATAACCTTGGGGTCTCTAGTGCTTCTCTCTGAATCACTACAATTACCAACCATTTTCAGAAAATTCTCATCAACCAATTTCATGTAGCCAAAATAATGGGAGCAAATATCACAAATAGAATAGGGCACAAATGGTAATTTTACTTACGGGATGTTGGGGCTTGCCATTTCCAATTAGCAGGAACTGTGAAGTGGGCATTACTGGCAATGTGAATATAGTAATTGGGGTTGATTTCATGGCGCCTGGCCAAATCTGGCTGACTAGCGCCTTGGCGAGTTAATTATAGCTCTCATCACAGAGCGGGGATACTTTGCTGTGAAGCTGAGACATAATTGAACAGCAAGACTATAACAAAACAACCTTGATGTGTCATGGTGGCAAGTAGGGTGTGTGTGTGTGTGTGTGTGTGTGTGTGTGTGTGTGTTTGTGTGTGTACATTTTGTTCAGAAGTTGCAAAAGGAAGAGCACTCTTGACAAAGTCTGCCAGTTTCCAATGCTACAAAGATTAGCAAGTACCTCCTCCTCAAATGACATTTGAGATCATTAAGAAGCTATTAAACTCAGAATCTAATACTTATAACCAAGCTGCTTGGATAAAAATGATCATTTATGATGAATAATGCTCAATGTGAAGTCTGTTGACCTTAAGTCTCAAGATTTATTGTACTGTTCCAGGTCACTACATGGTACAGTCCAATTCTTCCTTTTACTCAGTGGAAGATTGACTTGAAAGTAAGACTCATTAACATACACAGGATGTATAACCTGTTCCTTGATTACAACTTTCTACTAATGTTTTTTTTCCTAAGAGAAAAGGCTCACAAATGTGGTCAAATATGTAACTTTGCAAATATTTAAATACCATGAGGACAGAATAAAAGTATTACACAATATCTGGCATACAATTATGTATAAATTACACAGATTGCCTAAAATATTTATAGCCATTATTTTTGGTGTAAACTTTCAATACCTCATCACACTGTATATAAATGTATACAAATGTTTCCATAGGCACAATATATGTACACTTACATTTATGAAAGCTTCCAAAAAGTACATGAAATTAAAACTATAGAACTAACCTCTTAAAATTTTGTAAAAGAAAGTTTCTTTATCTGGATTTTTTTTTACTGTTTTTAAATTGTCCTGATACTTTTTTTTTTTTAATGAAAAAAGAGCAAAACTAATTATTATTCTGCGTAAAGAATTATACCTTTTAAAACTGGAAGTTAAAAGCTGGGAATTTTGCCAGGATAGGAAAATATGAATCCTTTCTATCTAACATAGAATTTTATTCCACTGGTGTTGATTCTCTCACACACATTCCACAGATGGTACAAGATAATTATCTATAAGCCATGCACTTTTCTTATTGTTCATTCTCCTTGCCTCCTGACTAGAGGCTATCAGAAGCTCTGGGTAGGGACGGTGGGCACCAGAGAGCTTATTTATTTATTTATTTATTGGTTCGATTTATATGCCGCCCTTCTCCGGAGACTCAGGATGGCGTACAATGCGTTAAGCAATAGCCTTCATACTTTTGTATATACCTGCTTAGTAGGGCTTTCGCCCCCCCCCCCAAGCGGTGTTCTTTTTTTATACAATGTCAGCTTATTGCCCCCACAATCCGGGTCCTCATTTTACCTACCTCGAAAGGATGGAAGGCTGAGTCAACCTTGAGTTAAGCCCAAATTGCACTGGGGAACAACCCCCATTTTTAAAAATTCATTTAGCTTGCCTGGGGAACATTTTTCCTCCAAAAGCCATTCATCCCATAGCATGGGATGATTGTCACGCTTACAAAGATTGTGTGGGGGGGGGGGGGGAAGGAGAGAATAGTTATGCATGAAAGGTGAGGGAGATGAAAGAGGCAGTTTTTAGTTTTGGGAATGTGATGGTGTCAGTCTAAACACGCCAATCTTTTTTTAAAATTGTCTTCATCATAACATAGATTTTTAGGATCAACTATCAACAACAAATATGCTGCAGATCAGAATTTAGTAAAGGAGACACAAGGTACTGGAAAAGATATTTAGATGCTCTGATGTATCAATGCCTACAAGATCAGAATCGTTCAGGGGAAAGTTCTTCCTGTGATACTCTGTGAAAGTGGACTTTGAACTGGTAGGACAGATTTTTTTTTATGCTTTTGAAGTTTAGTGTTGGACTACAAAACTCTTGGGGATTCCATGGATAGACAAGTAAACAAAAATGGATCACAGAATCAATCAACCCACAGTTCTCATTAAAGATACAAATAAGCAGGTTGGAATTATCATGTTTTCGACAATTATGCGAAGACCCAGTTCCCTTTAGAAGTCCATAATGCTGAGAAAGGTGGAAGGAAAGAAAAGCAATGTGGATAGACTCAGTTGCAGTAGGGATGGGTACAACAGCACTGGAAAAGCTGAAGGGACAGACTGGGGATAGAGCATGCTGGAGAAGGCTTGTTTATGTGGTCACTAATGTTGACTTGATAGCACATAATCAAAAATAAAATACACTAGAGAGATACAGATACATGCACTCACTCATTCTCTTCCCCCTCCCCCCCCCCACGCACACTCTAACTCTAAAAGTTAATCTTCCAAATTGTAAGATTTGCATTCATTGTACCCCAAAATTCAATGTGAATGATTTTCAAAAACTAGAGTATTTCAAAACCCTGAATTCATTGATTGGTTAAGATAACAAAGTCTCAGTGTTATCACTTAATAATGTTATCAACAGATTTAGCATTTAGCGTCTTTGAGGTTTTAATGCACTAAATTGTTAAACTAACTTCCCTGGAATAAAAGCAAAATGACTTAATTCAGAGATATTGAGGGCAGCCATCTATTTCCTCTGAATTAATTATATTAAGTAAATTCTACCTCAAATACTGGATTATCAAAAATTATAGTTTGAAAACTTGCATCTGCCAACTATCTAAGAAGAAATCTGTGTATGCTGATGCTAACAGCCTTGCTACCAGATTCTGTGCCAACTCCAGCAGTTCAGTTGCCAAGAGAAAAAAATCTAAATGGAAGGCTAGAATTGAGAGGACACACCATCCCTTTCCAGGAACAGTCACAACTGCCAGACCAGGCACAGCTGGAGAATGCACTCTGCATCACTAAGGCTCAATACAGAAATTAATCCCAGATTTCATGAAGCCTGTTCCCTTGTTCCTTCAGGGGAAATGCAACTCCAGCCAGAATCAAAAACCTAATTCTGAATTTTTATGCTGTCAGTTTACAGTACCTCCTCAGTCTACTGGCCCTTCATCAAGCCCTGGTCCAAAATCCTCACCTAACTCTGATGACAGAGAAAAATAAAGCTCCTTATCATCAGCATACATAGGTAATCAACTCTAAACTTTCTAATGATGTCTCCTAGCAGCTTTACATAGATATTAAAAAAACAAGGATGGCAGAATGGATCCCTGCAGCTACGGGAATGAACAGAAACCCCCAAAGCTCAAGTCTGCAATTGACCATGGAAATACAGTAGCACTATAACCACTGAAGAACAATGTCTTCCATACAGCCCCTAGGTAACATGACATTGTGATCAATGCTATCAAAAGCCACCAAGAGATCGAGGAGGACCAGCAGAGTTGTGGTCTCTCAGTCATTCCCTCGGAGCAGATAATCTGTCAGAATGACTAAGAAAGTTTCAGAGCCTAATTAACTCTGAAATCTGACTGGAATATGTCCAGACAATCCATCCCCTCCAAGAATAGTACATAAAGCTGATCAGCCATCATCCTCTCCAGTACAAGAAAGAGATATTTGCAATTCAGCAATAATTTTCAAGTATCTCCAGGTCCAGTAGGTCATCTTTAGGAGAAGGCCCATGCACCATCACTTTACATCAGACAAGGATCCTCCTGCCCTAAATGAGATCTTACCCATCCCTGAACCACCCCATTCCCTTCCACTAGGTCCTAATAGCCTAGACAGGCAATGATCAAGATATATGCCACAGGTGTCTATCAAATAATGCACAACTCATTTTAGTCATGTTAACACCCAGTAAACAGGTTGATATAGACCTTCTTTACAGCACTTTCTGTTTACTGCAGAATTCAAGATCAAATATCCAACCCCAAAATACACACTAATTCTAAAACTACCAGCTTAGAATAGAGTTGTTTAACATTGCTACTTAAGAGGTGATCTTTCAAGCATGTGTCCTTATATTTGCAGCACTCTGTACTTTCTTTTAATAGCACTGATAAATTCAGAGTGCTCTAGGCACCTCTATCCTGTTTACAGTAGGGTGGGAAATTTTAGATGTTTATTATATTCAAAAAGGGATTTGCTTGAGGGCTGCAATGTTCTAGTGTGTACTTCAGACTGTCAAATAGGTCAAATCTTCACATACCTGATATAGTTACTAATTCATCATAATATTTTAGCTTCCCCTTGATGACTTCCCCTTACACCCTGCTGTCAACGAACTGGGTAGGAAGATTTTTTGTTTGTTTGTTCAATATTGCAGGTAAAATATTCCAAGACTTTCAAAACTAGTTTACTGAGTCAAAATACTATTTCATCATATAAGTAAACTGACTATTTACACTCTATATTCATGGAATGTAGTCTCTCTTTTAAAAAGCTGTTCAATTTTTTACCATTATATAATCTTAAAAAATAAAAATGCTGTCAATAGTTGGATTTTCTAAATTGGAAACACTGGTTGTTTAGTATATTAATTTATTAGTTTATATCAAACATCTTCTGCATTCAAGTTAAGTTACCAGAACTAACAGATTAGTAAGAAACAGAACTATAAAACAAATAGAAAGTAAAATGAAAAGATCAAACAAGTAATTCAATCATACAATAAAACCAAAGCATCTGAAGCATTAGCAGTAATTAAAAACCTGGGAAAACAAAAATGTTTTTGCATGCTGTCTAAATAAAAAACTAACTGAGAGTGACAACCTGGGAAAGAGCCATCCCTGAAAAGCTTTTTATCTACCATATTTTAAGTAGGATTAAAGATGCATGTAAGATCAATTAATATGTCAACATTAAAGCCAATAATTTTATTATAGCCATAAGGGCAGACAAGAGGGAGATAAAACATACGAAAATATCAATTTACATGTAATAAGTATAACTATAGAATATACTGTATAAAAAGCAGTAAGAATGAAAGGTAAAATATAAAAGTACAAAAATAAAAATACTGTAGTGACAGGATAAAATAGCATAAAATGAAATTAAGTAGATGAAAATCAAAACCTTTAAGGACAGGTCATGTGAATAGCACATACTGAGGCACAAAATGGAGGAACCTGGGAAGATATTCTTGGGTTCTTATCAGATAAGAGGAGCAATAAATAGAAGTTGAGCTCTCTGCCCAGAAACGTCTTGAGGATGGGATAGATGTGACTCATCCTGGAGTCCCTATAAAAGGAACAAAGGATCAAATGGCTCAAAGACTCTGTTGAACTATACCCACATGTGCACAGGCGCTTCGAATCTAAAGAGGACTGCTGAAGACAATGGGTCAAGCTTAATTAATGTAAAAGCCCTACAAAATTTCAATGTTGATAATAGATGATAAACTATAGGTTTGGGTTAGATTAAATTGGAAGTCCATGTCCCCATATTCTTGTTTGAGTGTATTTATAATGCAGAAGCTTCCTAGTGAAAAAAAAACAGTAACTGGACTTTGTCAATAGCTTTCTTAAACAGCCTTCATTTAAAGCACTACTTAAGGGCCAAACCTAAAAAGAAGAAAATTAATTTGAACCTCCTAGGCCAATAATGGCGAACCTTTTCGGCCCCGAGTGCAGAAAAGGGAGCGCGTGCACACACTCGTCTGGGTCGAAACCCAGAAGAGGAACTGCACAGGGCGCGCAGGTGCGCGCACCTGAAAATGAACTTCTGGTTTCCGGGCCAGCTAGTCTTCCGGGTTTCTGGCACGCATGCGCCCGTGACAATCAGCTGGCCGGCACGCATGATCATGCAAGAAAATGGAAGACCAGCTGTTCCAGTTTCTGACACTGCCGCACACACAAAGGCCAGCTGATCGTCGTGGGCACATGCGCCCCAGAAACCTGGAAGAGGAACGGGCAACATCGCGCGTGCCAGGCAACATGGCTCCATGTGCCACTTTGGGCACACGTGCCATAGGTTCGCCATCACAGTCCTAGGCACAAACTGCCACCAGCTCTTTCGAGCAGGAGCCGTCAGTTTAAGAGGACTCCCAAATTGTGGACTGGGTCTGTCTGGGCCAGGACAACCCCATCCAGCACCAAAGTTGGCATAGTCCTAGAATCAGCAGACCCCATAATTCAAAGCCACTCAGTCTTGCCAGGGTTCAGCAGAAGCCTGTTGTATCCAATCCAGATCCTCAGCGCCTCCAGACACCAGGACAAGATACTCACGGCACCACTTAGTTTGCCTTGAGTTGAGATGTATAGCTGGATATCATCACACAAGTTGTGACAGGTCTTATTCAGCCCATCTACATTAGCCCAGCAAGAAAGATGTGCACTCTAAGACAGACAAGGTATGGAACAGCACTCCAAGATTTATAAGTACCGCCTATTATAATATATCTAAACTGAACCTGGGTAATACTTTAATCCACTCCAAGAATCACTCTGCATACTATAACAAGACAATGTCTCCACTTTGCACTGGCTGCATTTATCCTCTATTTAAAATATTAATAAGCCTATTTTGAAGAAAGCTTTGCCATCATGTTGGTAATAATGAAATATCTGCAGAAGTCAAAATGTTTAATAAACAAAGTGTTTTCAAGCTTGTTAAATTTAAGATGTGTGTGGATTTCGACTCTCCCAGAATTCCCTAGCCAGCAATGCCAAGTTTAAAAACACTTAACATGATAATTACCCAAGTTTCCTATAAACCTAGAGGTCAATGGAATAGTGTGGCTTCAGTGTATAGAAAGTTGCATGTGTCTTATTCATGATCACTCTCTTCCTCCACAGGCACCACTAAACTTAGTGCAAAATATGTATCTAGAGAGATTAACCGATGGAGAAGTGGAGTTTATTTAGGTAACTATTTGTAGTTAACAATGTCTTTGCCTAGATGTCTACTCCCCATCCCAAGCAAGAATGATTCTGCTGCTGACAATATTCAGGCTTCTTCTTATCCTTAGGCCAAACAGAAGGTTCCTGGAGTGTTGTAAAACTACCTCAGCATATTCACAGGAAGCGAAAGCATCCTTCCACTCAGTTAAGTATATGCCATCTATTTTAAGCAGTCTAAATGGGTGTTTACAACAGGAAGCACATCCAATCTTCTAATTGGTTTCAGAATCAACTAAATAAAGCTTTACTTTCTTTCCCCTTTTATTTTTAAAAGCATGATTATTTCTTCACAGGAATACTAAATATTCCAAACGCTGCAGGGGTGAGGTGGGGGACCGAGACCACACACACACACCAGAGATCTCCTTCTGCACTGGTGTGTGTGTGTGTGTGTGTGTGTGTGTGTGTGTGTGTGTGTGAGAGAGAGAGAGAGAGAGAGAGAGAGAGAGAGAGAGAGAGAGAGAGAGAGAGAGAGAGAGAGAGAGAAACATGTGCATATTTTTTTCCTCTGCAATACATGTAAGACAAGGATTGTCGTAAGTTTCAAACTCTTCAAATCATATACCAAATGTTCTCCATGGGCCAGCTTAGCTTCTTCGTTGTAATTCTCAAAAAGAGGTGTTTCAGGATGTGTACTCTCTTACTCAAATAGAAAAATAGAATAATATTAATATCAAATAGAATAATAAATACAGGTTAACACTTTCTTGGTGCTTGTTGTAAGCTCCCTTTTTTGCCCCAAATTTCTGTTCATAAAGCTAGTATGGTATAATGGATGGGTGGATGGAGGATATAGAGATCCAAGTTTAAGACTCTTTTCCACTACATAATTCATTTCATAATAAGAAGTTAATCAGGGAAGACCACAGTTTAGTGGTGAAACACTAAACACAGTTTGGGGTGAAATACTGGTTTGCTTCACTACTGGTTCGCTTCGCGCGCGCATGTGCAAAGTGCACTATTGTGCAGCGCTGAAAAATGAGGATTAAGAAGCCTTTTCTAAGGTAAGTAGAACAGCGGGGGAGAGGGGGAACAGCTGTGCCGCGTGATTTAGATTCGCTAGAAAGCAGAATTTCCTGCTTTCTAGCAAATATAAATCGCATGGCACAGCTGATCGTTGGAAATACCAGTTCGTCCGAACTGGTAGCATTTTTTTATTACCGCTTCGCCTGAACTAGTAGCTTTTATTACTACCGGTTCGGGCGAACCAGTCTGAACCAGTAGCATTTTACCCCTGATCTAATTGACTTAGAAGTAGCCTCCATTATATCTGTTGGTAAAGAAGTCCTGGAGAGCCACTGCTATTTCCCTATCCTATATTCCTACTACTGGGCTTTTCCATCTCTCTTTCAGGAGACCTTCTGAACTATAGCACAGTGGAAAAGACTTTTTGAGGGGAAAAGATGAACAGCACTAAATGAACAGAAACTGTCTGATAATCTGTAGTCCTAAACCTAAACAAATAATTAACCAATTCATAAACCTCATGCATCTCTAAACCATCAGTTCAATGGTGAAATTCTTTTTACCAGTTCTGTGGGCATGGCTTGATGGGTGTGGCTTGGTTGGTATTCCCACCGCACTCCAGGGGAAGGATACTGCAAAATCCCCATTCCTTCCCCACTCCTGGGGAAAGGATATTGCAAAATCTCTATTCCCACCCCACTCTGGGACCAGCCAGAGGTGGCATTTGTCGGTTCTCCGAACTACTCAGAATTTCCGCTACCGGTTCTCCAGAACCTGTCAGAACCTGCTGGATTTCACCCCTGCATTAGTCCAATAATGTCCATCACAGGTAATTCCAAATTTGAGTAGGGTAGGGTAGAAAACGAAAGGTCTACTGTTTAGAAACAGAAAGGGATTCATCAGTGTGCAGATTGATATTTAAAATCCCCCCGGGGGTGGAGGGATTCCCCCCCGCGCCCCCCACCGAACTACATACAATTACTAGAGCATTCCAAAAGTGCTTCATTTCACCCACTTCCAATAGAGAAAGTTAAAATATTGTCTATTCCACCTTCCCCAAAGACTCAACACAACATTTTAGCCATAACATAGCATTACAACAACTCCCAATTTCTCCAAAGATATGCATAAATAGGCAACACACACACTTGTTTTGAAGATTTCTTTTCTTAGGAAACCTCAAGACCAGGAAAACAATATTTTATTTATCTATTTTATTTCTTGATTAAAACTGTTTGCCTTCTATCTTGCCACAAAGTGACTGGGCATCACATTACAATTGCAATAAATACAGGTTGCAACTAAAGATGGGGAGGAAAGAATACAAGAGAAGGAGTGGAAACAGATGTTAGTCGATCAACCAGCCATCTCTAGCTAGCTGTAAGCCAATTGGCAAAGCCAAGCCTTCAGGCTCCTATGGAAAGTCAGGAAGGCAGCAAGGGCTCATCAGGGGGCAAGATGTTCCAAAGGGCTGGGGACACAGAAGAGACGGCTTTTCTCGTGGACGCCCCCCCCCCAGCCTGGAATTCTTTGACTGACAGAACTCGCAGCATCCCTCCTCTGCCGGCACAGGTGGGGCTGGGCTGGGCTGGCCTGTCCCACAAGGGTGAGATAGTTCGTCAAGGAATCTGGACCCATGCCAAAATGGTGCTGTAACATGGGCCACTCTGGGAGCCCCAAAGACAGCCTGTTCTGCCACACTCTGCACCAGTTGAAGCTTCTGGATGCTCTTCAAGGGTAGCCCCATGTGGAACGCAATATAGAATTGTTACCTCTGGTGATGTTACTCCAAAGTAACTTCCCCTTACTCCAAAGGAAATGTCATACTCTTCCCTGATATGGAGGCTACATAATGCATACAATCAAAGGAATATGCAATGTCCCTTGATATTGCTCTTAGCAAACGGGTAAGTTTATAACAGTAGAGTTTGTTCCTGTCTACTCAATAAAATAAGGTGGAAATGCACAATTCTTCTGGATTAAAGACTGCATTTGCAGGACAAGGCAAGTGGGCAGCCTGCTGGCTTTGAGAGAAAATCTCAAGAAGCAAATCTATCCTATATTTAATCTCAACAATATTAAATAGAACTAAAAAAAACCAAACCGTAAATCATCAGAAATAAATCAAACAATGTATAGGTAGTCCTTGACTTACAACCATTCATTTAGTGACTGTCCGAAGTTACAACAGCACTGAAAAAAGTGACTTATGTCCATTTTTCACCCTTATGACCATTGCAGAATATCTGCGGTCATGTGATCAAATTTCAGATGCTTGACAACTGATTCATATGTATGAATGGGGCAAAACTGGACTTAACAATTGTTTCGGTTAGCAAGAGAAATTTTGGGCTCAATTGTGGTCACAAGTCAAGGACTACCCATTTTTGTTTTTTAATCAAAAAAAGCCTTTCTCAATTCTTGCAATTATTCCTCTCCATGGTCCCTATTTCAATACTCCATAAAGATTTCCCAAAGACAGAAAAAATAAATGGCAGTTCTAGCCTCCCTGCTTGGCCTCAATTATTAGAATGCACATTTACACGCTTCCATCCAAAATCTGTTCCTGGGAAGAATCAGCAAGCTAAACACTGTTAGCCATGATATTAACTCATTTTCTAAAAAGTAAAAAATCTACCTACCCAATATCTATTTCCAGCTCATATGATTAAGTTGGAGATGTCTTTCTTTCTTTCTTTCTTTTTTTAAAAGATCATTCAGTATATCTGAGGATAATAGTTTGGCATCTGCTAAGCTCATGCAAACTATTTTAAATTTATACAATTGCTTCTGACAAAGACACAAATTTGCTCCAGGCCCTGACTAGAAAATTGGATGATTTCTTCTCATCACTGAGGCTACATAGCCTATGCAAAAAGTACACAGAAAAATCAGCTGCATGTTTTGGGTAGGGAGACCAGATGTTCAGGCCCAGCAATAAATTCAGTTTTAACCAGGGCTGCGTAAATTCTTCACTGCCACAAAATACAGGTCCTGTTTTAAATGTCTTCAGGTTTAACAAAATACTGAAGTCATGATACTACTTAATTCAAGTTATTTATTCTTGAAAATGGTCTGTGCACAAGCATTTCTGCAAAAGAAAACAGAAATCAAATGATTTTTTTGCGATTAGTAAAAATACATATACGTTTTTCCACACCTAATTATGGTCAAGAACAAAAGCACAGTATTTTTTAAAAGCCCCTTAATCCCTGGAATGATGCTTGCCAACTAAAACACCTATTATGAATTTATTAAAGGCCTATGCAAACATAAATTATGGAGCCAGACATTTTAAAAGGGGGAAAGTGATTTATTGTCACTCTGGAGATATAGAAGGATAGCAGTGCAGTTTTATTTTTCCATATATTCAACACTAAAAATGTGTTAATTCAAAAAGAATTCCACATTAAAAAATGTTGTTTCTCTACTTCTCCCATACATTTTAATTTGATTGTAAATCGTTCTCAAGGGGCAGGTGTCATATAATACAGAAATGGGGTCATTTGGGGTGGAGTCTTTGAGTATAGTCTCTGGTGTAGATGGTGGTTTTCTGCTTGCTTCAAACACTTTATAATGCTCCACTATATTCTCTTTTATTTTTCCAGCAGTGCGATTGTCCTTCTGGATACTACTAACAACTCATTATTGTATGCCTTCTTAGTCAAATTGCTATCTTAGGACACAGTAAAATTTCTGAGGGTTCCACACTCAGATCTTAAAGGATTCATCAAATCCTTTTTTATCTGCAAATACATACATTAATTCATAGTTCCCTATAACATCAGGCATGGAGAATCTCCAACCCATGTATAATTCAAAGCCCTGCTTCTTCTATCTGGCCCAGCAACAAGAGAGAAGAGAAGGGCTTACTTTTCAGCTATACAGCTAGTCCCCAATTTACAACTACAATTAAGACCAAAACTTCCACCACTAAATGAAGGGAGAATTAAGTGAGTATGAGTTTTTTCAACCTTTTTTTTGCCATGCTCATTAAGCAAATCGCATCATTGTTTAGTAAAGATGGCTTCCCCCATCGACTCTCTTGTCAGAAGCCTCCAGGGAAGGCCACAGATACATGCCAGTTGCCAAGCATCCAAATTTTGATCATGTGACTGTGAGTACGCCACAACAGTTGTAAGTGCAAAGACCGTTGTAAATCCCTTTTTTCAGCATCATAACTCTGAATGATTGCTAAACCAATAGTCTTAAATTGAGGGCCACCTGTATACCTATAATGTCATCCTTTTCTCTTGGAATGCCAAGCAAGGAAATTACCCATCCCCCCCCCACCCCCTGCTAATCTGCATGGGTCAAAATTGATGTGAACGGGAAAGGTGTATCCAAAAATAGGGATCTGTATGAAAATGGATGGCGGTGCCTACATCGCTTTGTTCGCAGTCCTGGAGGATATGTCTTCTTCTAAATGGAGATGATCAGAAGTTACATATCACATGCTGTACTTAGAGGCTGTTCATCTCCTTCAAGTGTGAAATGGTCACTGACCCAAAGATTAGATACAGAAGAGAATCACTTTACCTTGATGTTCATTCCTCTCCCCACCCACCAATCTCTTAGCAGCAAGAGTGCAAAATAATGTTTCTGCATTCCAACAGTCTTAGGGTACCATGAAATTAAATTTGTGAATATGGGCTCTTGTACTAATTTCTGTAATGAAAAATTGAAATATGAATAAAATCTGATACGAATAAGAACTTTCTGACTAAAGTTAATTGAATAATGGCCAGAACTAGAAGGTAGTCCTAAGAGGTATGAAACACACTTATACTGTGTATTTGGTAAAAAGTCTGGTAACTGTAGTCTAATACATCTGGACGGTACCAATTTAGAGATAGACTATTCCCGTGATGGCGAATCTATGGCACGCGTGCCACAGGTGACACGCAGAGCCCTCTCTGTGGGCATGCGTGCCATCTCCAGCTGCTCTTATGGTTTCCAGCACGCACATACATGCTGGCCAGCTAGTCTTCGCAGGTGCCCGAGCGCTGGAAAATGGCCTGAAAACGGTCCAAAAACCAGCCTGAAAACAGCCTGGAAAATGGCCTGAAAACAGCCCTGAAAATGGCCTTCTGTATCGATCTTTCGATCGCCTGATGTAAACGCAGCTCCTCCTTAGATTGGGCTGCTGGCGTTTTTTCCCCCTTAGAGGATGAGGTCTTTGCCGACTTTTTGGATTTTTTAGAAGGCCCTGCAGAAGATGGGCCTGGAGCAGCATCCCCCAAAGCGTGGTGCTTGGTGGCCTTGGCCTGGCGAGCAGCCATCCCTAAGTTCGCAAGAGCCAACTAGGCCTCTAATAAACCACGAGGGCTACACAAAATGGCGACCGCTATTAAGCAGGCACCAAAAATGGCGGCTGCTGTTAAACAAGCCCTCCAAATGGCAGCCGCTATTAAATTAGACCTGACAAAGGCCAGAAGAAAGGGCCCGAAAAGAGTCCACGTTACCGGGCAGGAGCTGCTGGGATCACCACTGATGCAGGGAGCGTGTGGGGGAATCCCCAGGAACGCGTCACAGTGGCAACTGCTGAGGCGCCGCGGTACCGGCTGAGCTCCTCGCTGCGCTGGCTGTAGGCGGCAAGCAAGATGGCTGTCTGGGCGGCTGAGATCGCACCGATAAAAGCAGGTGGCTGCGATCAAACAAACGGCAAGAAAAACGCCAATGTGAGGTGCCTTCAGCAGTCGGGAAACCCCACGACTGCTGGAATGTAAAAGCCGTCGATCTCAGCAGCTAGAGAGAGAGAGGAGCCTGGAACCCCAAGAGGAGGCTCCAGCAGCGGGCTTGGGCGTGAGCCGTTTGCGCTGCAGAGAGGAGAGGCTCAACCTTGAGGAAGCCTCAATCCCCTCGACCGCAAGCGGTCCCAGTGGACTCAAGCCGAAGCCCTTCTCGCTGGTGCACCTCACAATCAAACAAGTTATTCAAATTGACTAATTTTCCAAAAATTCCAATGAAATAGCCAAATTCGATAGAAATGCAATGGAGCAAAAGAGGGTGCGTCTGATCTCAAGTAGATCGAGTCAGAAAGCTGGGAAGCAGCAGCAGGAGGAGGAGCTTCTCAACTGTCTGACTCGATTTACAGGATCTGGTCGTTAACCCTCTCATGACCACTGGCTCTTCGGTCCCTTAGAAAACAGGCATGCACGCACTGGTCTTTGGGTTTTCAGTGCTCTGGCACGCGCACATGCATGCAAATGCGTTCCCGTTTGGGCATTCAGTGCCGAAAAGGTTCACCATCACTAGACTATTCTATGTAATTCATATATAAATTATAAGAATTTTTTTTTTAATTTTCACATTTGCGAGCAACCCATCTCCCTCAAAGAAGACCTCTGGATGGTGTATAATAAAATGTTAGAATATAAAAATAATTCTTTGCTCTCTTAAAAAGTGTGGTAAGAATTCTAATTCCAAAGTCATTTCCAATGCTATCACATTGAGTGAAAACAAATCTATACTGCATTCAAGATCCAATCTGGGTCGGTCACCAGGACCAGAGGTTTCGTCTTCCGAGCTCCAAAGACAAAACCTCTGACCCCAGTGACTGACCCAGATTGGATCTTGCAACATTATCCTGGGACACATATATTTGCCTTCGTACTGCAGTTCAGTTCAATATTTCAACTGAATATTTTTTTTATGTATTTTTGTATTTTTTACGTATTGGGTTTATTTTTTAAACCCATCATTCTAGTTTGGGGGAAAAAACTATATGAAACAAGGCAAAAAGCCTACATAGTAAAAAAAAAGTGCTTTAAATAAATTATTGCTATGGCACACAAAAAAAGAACATACACACAAAACTAAATTTAAGCCATTATATAAAATTACTAGAGATAGATAGATAGATAGATAGATAGATAGATAGATAGATAGATAGATAGACAGACAGACAGACAGACAGATAGTTCTAAGCTTATGAGAATGAGATCATGAGCTTTCTGGGGAAGGAAAAAAAACCATGAAGAATTTTTCCTTGGTTCAAAATTTCCAATTCCTTAGGAGATAATTGGGCGTTAACAGTGGGCCATCAGAATTCTGTAAACATTAAGAAGTTGGTCTGTTCGAGAGCTCTTTTTTTTTTTTTTTTTTGTCTTTTATCAGCTCACAGGTTTTTCTTTTTCCAGATTATCTAGAAGCTGTTTGTGGTCAAAACACATTTACTGCCTGATTATTCTCGATGATTTACCTTAAATTACAGGTGGATTTGACAATCAACATCAATGAAAGATGGGATTCATACCGTGTTTCCCCAAAAATAAGACCCTGTTTTATATTTTTTTGAACCCTGAAATAAGCTCTTGGCCTTATTGCCATGCGCTCAAAAGCCTGATTGGGCTTATTATCAGGGGATGTCTTATTTTGGGGGAAACAGCGTAGATTATTAAAAGACTGCCCTGTACTTTGGAGTTTTATCCACGAAACATATTTCAAGGCCAGAAAGAAGAGCAACAATGAAACCAACAAAGTTTTTAAGGCTACTTATCAGGGTGGATAAAAATCGATGATTTTTAAAAAAAAAAAAAACCAAAAAATCGGATTTTTATATTTAAATCGGATTTTTAAATTTTTTTTTATCAAATTTATTTTAATAAAATGCTTTTGGAGTAAAAATCTATCTAAAGATAGTTTTCTATTTAAGATACATTAATAATTTAGTTTATTCAACACGAAATGGACCTTAGTTATGTAGCATGAGGCTGTATATTCTGCAATATTGGGACTGTCGGTGAGTCAACAGCAGGTCAGAGGAGGAGCTGCTGCGGGACAGAGATGACAGTTGCTCTTTAAAAATTATGATTTAAATCGAGTTGGTTTATATCAAGCCTTTTTACTAGTGATTTAAATTGTGATTTAAATCATGATTTAAATCAACTTGATTTAAATCAATTCCACCCTGCTACCTAAAGAACTACTTGCTAGTATTGTCAGAGAAGGAGCCAAATTTACACCAGCTGCACCTGTCAGGTAGGCATGGGATAGATGATATTAACCACTAAAGCAATGAATAATTTATTTGGGCTTCTGAAGCATTTTTACAGCAAACAATACGGTAGACAATCCAAGCCCCAATTATATAATGTTCTACACTTCAATGTTTTGGTCAAAATGGTATAGGGCCATGATGGCAAACCTATGGCACACGTGTCACAGGTGGCACGTGGAGCCATATCTGTGGGCACGCGAGCATCGCCCTAGCTCAGCTCCAGTGTGCATGCGTGCGCTGGCCAGCTGATTTTCGGGCCTTCTGGGCCCACCTGGTCGGGAAACGGGCCGTTTCCAGCCTCCAGAGGGCCTCTAGGGGGGTGGGGAAGGCCGTTTTCCGCCCTCCCCAGGCTCCAAGAAAGGCTCTGGAGCCTGGGGAGGTGAAAAACGGGCCTACTGGGCCCACTGGTAACCTTTTTGCCTTTGCGTGCCAAAAGCATGAGGAGTATGGAGGGCATTGAATTATGGGTGTGGGAATCCATGCGCAAGACCCCTCCCCCCCGTGACCCCCACTTTTGGCACGTGACAGCAAAAAGGTTAGCCATCACTGGTATAGAGTGTGCAGTAGCAATTACAGCCTCTCTCTGGTCTGTAACTGCAGACCAATTGCATAGTGGAAACTCAATAAACAAGCCTCCTTTATATTGTCAATAATTCTGGGACATTTCAGCTAAGCTAAGGAAGTGTGGGGGAAAGATAGTCAAACTACCCATCCCTAGAAGAGGCAAATTAAGAGACATAATATGAACAGCTACTCACACAGATCATAGTGACAGCTTTCCCTGGAGGTAGGTCCTTGAACTATTTAAAACTTCTCAGAAAGCCAGATCTAAAAGTAAGTACTGTATACTGAGAAAAATTCAACTCAGTTTCCACCTCTGGTACTGTACTCCAAAGAAATAAAAACACAAGAAAAAAAAATGTAGCTTCTTGGTCCTTATCAAGCCTCCAAATTCTCATTTCTGTTGTTTTCAATAGCAGACAGAACAAAGCACCTTATTGTTATTTCCAAATGCATTTCTCTTAATCACATCTCTATGGCCGATTTCAGCTTTTCAGAATGCCTGCATGACTCTAAATTATCAGGATCAACTACATTTTCAAAATTAATAAAGAATGCTTAGATGCAGATCTACAGGAAGTGCACAGCTGGGAAAGCAAAATGCCTTATTTTAATTAAAGCTACACACACAAACACTTTTTTAGATTTCTGGCAGCTTAATCCTGTAAAGGCCAGAACACTCAGTAATTAACTATTATATTAAAGCTACTAACTGCAGACAATTCAAATGCAGGCTATCATCATTATGTAACAGGGCCTACTGTACAGTCTTAGCAAGGCCTTGTTTAGAAATACCATCTTTCGTCAGTTATACTGAAAAGACTAACAGCAAGGCAACTCATAAAATTTCCTTTAAAAGTTGGCAATTTATTTACAATGGGACAAAGATCTGCCAAAGAATCTATTACAGCAAGGCTGTTTTTTGAACGGTGGCATTCCCCTAACAAGGACGTAAATGAGAACCTGCGGAAAGGTAATCGAAATTCTATGTCAAGTTTTGTGAAAACCCAAAAGTGAACAAGTATTTTGCCAGTGCCAAAGCCATTACTTGGCTTTTGACTTGAGTCAGATTTAGATACAGAGAACTGGACATTTCCTGCCTATCCAGACTTCCCTTTTCCTTGAACATGTGACTCATCATGCTAATATAAGCAGCAAGTTTTAGGATACATGTTTGTGTTAACTGGGGTTTCCCAAACTGTATGTCAGGGTTCCAAGTAACAACCCCAACGAAATAAGACTCAGAGGCCAGAAGTTCCTTAAAGTTCCATTTTATTAGAGATGTCATATTGACACATCTGGGAAAACCAGAATCTGAAACCTTCCAGGTTTTCCCCACCCAAAAGAAAGTCCAAGTCCCTTCCCCCTGCACCCACATGTCCATCCCATGGTCCAATCAATGCACCATCCCAACTGGAGATGCCTCCCAGTCACACCATTCCAGGTGCAGGCTCAATGTCCTTGACTCTTAGAGAAAAGAATGTTATGGCTAGATATCCCTACTACTCCATGCAATCCCCCCTCCCCGTTTCCCACAGCACTAAGTGTAGCAGCCCTGAAGATCCAAAGAATAAGATGGCCTCCAGGGCTGATACTATATTAAAGGGGAACAAAACACTTAGGTCTTTAAATAATGTGATCTATTTGCTTTCTTAATGAGGAACCCAAAGGAAAGTGAATTTGAGTAGCAATGTCCTCTTTTAGACAATAAATTCATAGTTGCTGATTATTATTTAAGAGGGATTTTTCACACTATAACATGCACTGGACTATAAGACGCACATTAGTTTTAGAGGAGGAAAACAGGAAAAAAAAATTCTGCCTCTGCCTCCCAGCATCCATCCGGTATTTATCTGGCTAGCGTCCTTGCAGCAAACAGCAAACAACCTGGTCAGCTTCAGCACATTATCGCAGCTCCAGCACGTGGCTCATCAGGGCTCCGCTCCGTTGCGCCCACCACCGGTCAACTGAGCTGAGCTGCTGCCGCCACCAGGGAACACTGGAGCGGTTGGATCAGCCTCCCAGAATACAGCTGATCAGCTGTTCTAGGCAGCAGGAATCGCTGCCGCCACCTATCGCCACCATTCACCATTGCTGCCATCAATCACCACTGCTGCTGCCTATCGCTGCCACCTATCACCACTGACATGCGGCGGCAGCAAATGGCAGCAGCAATCCTCTCCACCTAGAACAGCTGATCGGCAGTATTCCGGGTGGCCTATCCAACCGCCGATCAGCTGCTTGGCAGCGAAGGCTCCAGCGTTCCCCAGCGGTGGCGAGCAGCAGCAGCGGTGACAGGGAGCGGCAAATGCCACCACTACACCAACCCCCTCCCCACTGCCACAATATTCACTCTATAAGATGCACAGACATTTCCACCTGGAGGGCAAGGATAAGCAGAAGAAAATTTAAAGGCACAGAAACCATTCTTTTCTCCTCAATGGTATCAATGCCTGCATCAGTTTTTCATATCATACGTGTAATGCTTATGTGCTGGAGCAGTTGTCCCTATTACAAACCCAGAGGTGGCTAGTATTGCTGCTTCTCTTTCCAGAGGCACATCAAACTCCTTATACGGCTGGTACGATTACAAGCCAGAAGATATGACAGGAATTTACTAGGAGTACTACCTAGAGAATCTGCCTAATGGACTCCTCTATTTTTCTTATCTCTTAAGCAGTTTAACACCCTAGTCTACAAACACATTTCAGGGCCGTAACTGCTACTGACAGTTGAGTAAGGTAGAGGGTCTGCTCTAGGGTTCTTCTAAATACCAATTTATTTTCAACAGATTTTAAGATGGGTCTTTGGCATCTTGGTCAGCAACAGGCAGAAAGCTAGGAGCCAAGAGACACTTAATTTCTAACCTATGGGCAAAATCCATACCCCAAAAATGA
Source organism: Pituophis catenifer annectens (assembly GCF_029215685.1). Classification (NCBI taxonomy): domain Eukaryota; kingdom Metazoa; phylum Chordata; class Lepidosauria; order Squamata; family Colubridae; genus Pituophis; species Pituophis catenifer. The sequence continues at coordinate 26,108 of NW_027257328.1, forward strand.
AAATAATTCAAAAGATCTCAAACGATAAGATTCCTGCTACATAGAAAATCTCAAGGAAGCTGAAGACACACACATTTTCACTGCAACCCATAGAAAAATAGGTCCCAGCCCCTAACAGGGGTGTGCAAGACTAATTCTGATGACTTGATTAAATTAAGAAATTTAACATTTAACTATAGCATTATACATTATATAAAATGCTATTAAGAATTTTGTTAGGTGGCATTTAGTAATTTTTCTATTTAGAATTTCAGAGAGACTTAACTATCTTTTAAAATAGCAACGTCTACAATATTCTTTAAAAAAATAATTTAATCTGTTTGCTCTGAAGCTGGAGATATTGCCAAAATACAAGTAATTTTATTAAACATTTGGCATATTTGCAGGCACCAAAAAACAAAACTATGTCATCAGTGGCCATGGTTCACTAAGATCACCCATATGTAGCTCACTTTCTAACAGAACCTGGATGAATAAAAACCACTTCTCTTTTTTTCTTTCTTTTCATCTATCTGGTGATCGTTTCTTCTTGGGGACGAGGGGGAATAATATTGTTATATTATTCCATTAAAAATGTGTTATAATTGTACACCAACTTTGCCAGGTTAGAAGTAAAAAAAAAAAAATGAAAAGCTGCTCTCTAAAATCTCTGTCTGCCAATCTGAGCAGGCAATATCATTCTGTCATCTTAAATCTATTAAATGTGCTCCAGCCTCTCTCACCATTACACTCTGTTTAATATAAATAATTAAAACCATTAAACACTCATCAATACTTTGCTCTGGTACTACTTCTATCTTTATAGAACTTTCCATGTTTTACTTTAT
>NW_027257329.1:0-26931 GCF_029215685.1 Pituophis catenifer annectens
ACTAAAATTCTCCAAGTTGTATTACCTGTGCATTTTAATCATTTCTACAAGCCAAGTGAGTTACGTATCCAAATATTCCTGCTGTTTTTAGTTTTTGAAAAGAACACTACTCCTACTTATTAGAATATACTCTCATGGAAATTGCATTTCCAAAGAAGGTTCTTGTTTTCTAAAGAAGGTACTTGTCTTAGAATAGGGTAGGGTAGGGTAGGGTAGGGTAGGATAGGATAGGATAGGATAGGATAGGATAGGATAGGATAGGATAGAATTCTTTATTGGCCAAGTGTGATTGGACACACAAGGAATTTGTCTTGGTGCATACGCTCTTGGAGTACATCAAAGAAAAGAAACATTTGTCAATGTATCTTAATGATAGTCATAGGGAAACAGTCAATATAAATCTTATGGCTACCAACAACAATGTTACAGTCATACAGTCGTAAGTGGGAGGAGATGGATGATAGGAACGATGAGAAGATTAATAGTAATGCAGACTTAGTAACTAGTTTGACAGTGTTGAGGTAATTATTTGTTTAGCAGAATGATGATGTTTGGGGAAAAACTGTTCTTGTGTCTAGTTGTTCTGGTGGCATCAGATGTTATCACCATTAATGGACTAGTGACAAAGCAAAGAAGTATTGGGCTCTGATTCATGTTACAATGCAAAAAATTCTTAAGATTAAGCTAAAATTGAAACCTGAAGGGTTTTTTTAAGGACTACTAGATAAAGAGTTGGCAAAAAGATTTGCAACTTGGTTATTGTGCATGTTAATTGTGGCAACAGTTCTGCATGTATAGAAATGGAAAAATACTTCAATCCCCACAACAGAGAAATAGATGAAAAAAGTGAAGGAGCTAGCAGAAGTGGCAAAATTGACTGTTTTAATTAAAGAAAAGACTGTATTAAGCTTAGTTCTTACTGGGAAACTGCTTTTGGACTTTGTGCTCGACATAGAAAAAAATGAACTTTTGATGTTGGGTTTTGCTGATTAATATAGTTTGTTGTTATAGAAATGGCTAGTATTTATTAAGTTAGTAAAATAAAAAGCTGAAATTGTACTTTATTCTGCTAAAAAAGTGGAAGTCAATACTTTTTCTTTCCTCTTTTATCTATATATCTCTTCCCCATTTTCTCCCCTTCCCTATTTCCCTATTTCTCTATCATCTTTATTTTCATTTGTATTGTATATTATGGTAACTTTAATATAATTCTTTAAAAAAGTAATTGTATTTGCACGGATTCTGTCTTCAGAGAAAGAATTAACCCTCATCTGTTCAAAGTCTTTTGAATATATTAATGAAGTTTTAAAGATTTATACCAATAGTTTAACTTTGCTAATTTATTTCTTTTTGTAGCTGTTTGATTCTCTTTGGTAAAAGTGTAATATAAATTTAAAAAATTAACAACCTATGGATAGGAATTAAAGTTGGGAAAAGTAGACCTTTGAAATATGAGTTGGGTTTTCCTCCAAACAGCTAAAAATGAAACTTGTAATTACGGTATATATAGAAACACGTTCCAGACTATTTTCCACTGCCAAAACAAATCCTATTTCTCAAAGTGTTTACAACAGAGAATAATTAATAGAATGGAGTAGAGAATTTCCATTACGCAGTCAGTGCAGGGAACCCACTTGCTGGTGTTTTGATGTTTTTATGGGTTCCTGCATACCACCCTCCTTACAAGGTTGCATACTTTAACCAACACATTGCAGTGCTTTCAAAGACCATCTAAGGAGAAAATAAATCTGCTACTCATACAAGAGTATGTCAGCAATCATTGCTATCTTATCACCTTAGACTTTTCATTTCCTACCCTAATGTGTTGGAGAAAGCCTCGGGACTCTTTTGTTTAGGAGTAAGAATGGGAGCAAAGTTACTAATTATCGGGAAAGTATGTTTGATACAGTGTATGTGGCACGAGATATTCCAGATAAAGGTAAACCATTTTTCAGATACAAATGTTCAGCAACCTTTAAGGAAAATTTACAGAGACTGTAATCCATGAGGAAATTCTTCTCAGTGAACAAAGTAAATTACTTTTGTGTATCTGTCCTACATATTAACATAGAAGCAGGATAGGAAGATTATTGACATTTTTGAACTTTGGAATTGGAGAAGACTCTGGAGAACAACATGGACAGCCAAAAAACAAACCATACCAAACCATACCCAAATTTTTCATGGCCCATATACAGCCTTGCAGCTGTACACTGAGTACTTAGGGGAACATAGGGCAATATCTGCATGTAATCTGTTACAATTAAAAAAGAATTGTAATTGTCTAGGATATAAATGTGGCATATCAATCTGGGGTGTAATTATTCCAGAACTGTATCTTGATGTAGAGGCACTCTGGGAAATTCAAAATAGGAAAACAAAGTGATCAGAAAAAGAAATACCAGGCCTATGTTTCACATGCACTAAGAGTGCTAAACTCTAGGAGCCTAGGAATGTTGCGGGGGAGGGGGGGGAGGTGAAACATAGCAAAAATGTCAGTGAGGTAGTATTTCTCTGGAGATCTGACACAGTGGCCTGTTTCACAACACACTTACAATATCTATTTACTGGTTCTGGCAGTACATATACATACCACCTAAGCCAAAAAATCATCCTATGGGTAACAGAGGAGGCCCACCCACTTTACAGAGAAGATGATTGCTATGCCGTGAAGTCTTACACTTTGAGAGTGTTGCTAATATTTCTTAGCATCACTAGTCAGATCCTCATCAATGCACTAGTATTGCTTTGCCACTACAAGGAACCACACAAAAACTGTGTTTTGCCACTGCCACTGCTACAAGGAACCACATGAAAATGGTGAGAGTTTTGCTGACTGTTCTTAGTGAGTTCTGTAATGGAAGATGGTTCTGTAATGGTTTTTTCAATTGTTATTTGTCTCTAAAGTGTTTTTTTTAAACTGAGATTTATTGTATTTATTTATTTATTTATTTTATTTGCCAAACATCTCGTACCAAACGATGAAGTTAATTATATGCAAAATTATTTTATTTTATTATTTTTGGTGCCTACAAGTCAATGTTGACTCATGGCAACTGCCTGGAGAAGTCTCTGCAGTTTTCTTGGCAAGATTTCAGAAGTAGTTTGTTCCTAGGATTGAGAAACAAGAACTAGTCCAAGGTCACCCAGCTGTCTTTGTGTCTAAAACGGGACTAGAATTCACAGTCTCCCAATTTCTAACCCTTCCATGAAACTGGCTCTCTATATGCAATGCTACTTGTAGCTGAACTAAATCCCTGAGGTGGGTTAATCAACCGGGTCAGTTTCTCTCTTTTGGGAGTATCCACATCTTAACTTCCTCAGTGAGTCAATTAAACATGTCATGAGAATAAGGCCATCCAGTCTGTTGAGAGTATATTAGCCTATTTTTTATTTGTAAATAAATTCAAATTCTCAAAAATGTCATGAGTTTCCAGTAGTTTTCTTCTAAAGGAATCAAGCCCTATTCCTTACTAGAATAATTTACTAGGGGAAGCAAGGTAAGCATGAACATATATACGTGTGTGTGTGTGTGTGTGTGTTGGTTTATTTTTCTTGAATGAACCCTAGGAATTTGATTGATTGATTGAACATGTGCCTTTGATTTGTTTTCAACCCAAGTAATCACATACTGTAACTAGATCTTCTCCATGACAATCTTTCCCTAACCTAGGAATTTACTTTGGGGGAAAATGCAAAAAATTCAGTGATACCATCGTTCAGTAAAGAGAATACTCCTAAAATATCTTCAGAAAAAAAAAATCTGATGTGCTAGAATACTGAATAATCATTCATCTAACCTTGGATAGTTTACTTAGTAAATCTACAGCAGGGAAGAGCTCTTCCAATGTCTAAATTTTGAACTTTAGACCTGCAAATCCAGATGTTCCTCTCTTTCATTTTGTTTATAGGATTTTATTTCATTTTATTATTTCATTTTATTATTTTTTATTGTATTATTTTTTCTTGAACTGCTTTGTTAAGCCATCCAGAGTTTAGCCATATAAATTTTCTAAATTAATCAATACATGAATCTGCATTTAGGCTAACTTTCCTATGATCCAGCCATATGTTAAATAAGTACTATAAGAATAGTTTGAAAAAAAGATGCCTGATATTCTAACGTTTAGTCAGTTTGCATTTTTCATCTTGGAAGCTCCTCTCAGTCCCTTTCTCTAGCCCTTCCAGGAAACATTTTCTGGCTATTTCTTTGAGTTGACAAAAAGGAAAGGATTGACCTTTCTATGAACCCCTCATGGAATTTCCCATTTATATGACCTATCTGTGCTCTTCCATTGAATCTTTTCGTTGCATGACCTTGCAATGATCTTCCATGGAACCTCCCATATGTATATCTTCATTCTTTTAGATTGTTGATAAATTGAAATAGCTTTGCTCATGCAAAGTTTACATTTGTAGCTTGTAGAATTCATATATGGTTTATATGCAGTAGGCCATGCACAACAACATACAATACTCTGTTCTATCATGTATGCCACATTGTATTTTGCAAATAAACCTGTGGATTATAAGAAATCAGGTCTGAGTAATCTATATGAGATGGGACTTGGTTACAGTCTTTTACAGCACTCTTCCTGAAGTGCAATATTAAAAGAAGATTTTGAGGGGCATCTTGTTCCAATCTCTATTACAAGTCTATAGCGTCCTTCATGCTTTCTTTTTTTTTTTTTTTTAAATTTTAAACAAACTTTATTCATATTTAAAAAAAAGACATTTAAAACAATTATAAGAAAAACTGAACAAGTTTTTCTTAATCAAACACACAAATTACAAGTACATATACTATACATATATAGTGCTCAATTTCCTCTATCAACTACTTTCTAATGTTATATATACATATATATATATACACACAGTGACTATATTTCCTTCTATATCTCTCTGACAGTGCAGTTGTTTATTTACATTGATTTCTCCTAACTTTCATCTCTAAGCATTCCCTCTCTCTGACTTATCCACTGGTACCAGCTATTCCATATTTTAAAATAATTTGAATCTTCCTTATCCTGTAATTTTAGGGTTAATTTATCCATCTCTGCGCATACATAGATTTTCTGTATTACTTCCTGATCAGTTGGCAAACGGTCAATTTTCCAGAGTTGTGCCAATGCTAATCTTGCCGCTGTTATAATATGGAGTATTAGGTATTTTATGTCCTTCCTAATATTTTTATTGATCATGCCGAGTAAAAAGACTTCAGGTGTTAATTCAATTTCGTGATTTGTTATTTCTATTATCCATGTTTTTATTTTGTTCCAATATTTTTTGATTTTTGGGCAAAGCCACCAAGCATGGTAAAAAGTTCCCTGTGCTTTTTTACATTTCCAGCAAACCGGGTTCACATTTGGATACATTTTTGCTAACCTTGCGGGTGGCAGATACCATCGGTACCACATTTTATAATGATTTTCTTTGTATGGTACCGATTTTGTCATTCTATAATTATCTTCCCAAGCTCTTTCCCAATCTTCTAATTGTATATTATGCCCTATGTTCCTCGCCCAGGCTACCATCTGCCCTTTGACCAACTCTTCTGCCAGATCGAATTCGAGTAAATATTTGTAAATTTTTGAGATTAGCTTCCCTTCTTTTGATTCTAATAGTTTGTCTAATTGATTTTGTTTTAAATCTATTCCTTCTTTCTCTTGGTCTTTTCTGTATCTTACTTTTATTTGCGAGTAGGGCCACCAGTCTATTTCCATTCCTTGTTCTTTAAGCTCTTCCCTAGTTTTCAAATTCCCCTGAACATCTACTATTTCCCTATATTTTAGAATCTTTTGTTTTGATAATATGTTGGGGTGAGTTATTGCTTCTATAGACGATAGCCAGCCAGGAATTTTCATGTAGTGTTTTTGTTTAATTTGTAGCCATGTGTTAATTAAGGATCTCCTGATTGTATGGTTGTTAAAATGTTTATATATTTTATTTCCTGAACTCCATATAAAGGCGTGCCATCCTTTCATTAAATCATGCCCTTCTAAATTTAGCAATCTTTGATTATCTAAGGTTATCCAATCTTTAATCCATAATAAACTGGCAGCCTTGTAATATTTATCCCATGCCGGGAGTCCAAATCCACCTCTACTTTTATCATCTTGTAGTATATTCAATTTTATTCTTGATTTCTTCCCTTCCCACACAAATTTTTTAGTTATTTTATCCAAATTATCAAAGAATTTCTTATCTAATTTTATTGGAATTGTTTGGAATAGATAAAGGAGTCTTGGCAGTATGTTTGATTTTATTGCTGCTATTTTCCCCAATAAAGACAGTTTTAGTTTCCCCCATTTTTCTAAATCTTCCTTTATTTTCTGGACTAAAGTATCATAATTGTCTTCTTTTATTGTTGTCGTTTTGGCCGTCAAATTTATCCCTAAGTATTTAATTTTTTTTACTGTCTGCAGACCGGATTCTTTTACTAATTTCTCTACTTGTTTTATTGTCATGTTTTTTGTTATCATTTTTGTCTTTTCTTTATTAATTTTTAAACCTGCTACCTTTCCAAATTTTTCAATCTCTTTTATTAATTTTGGGGTTGTTTCTAATGGGTTTTCTACGAAAAAAACAAGGTCGTCTGCAAATGCTTGGACCTTATAATCCTCTCTCTTGATCTTTAATCCTTGAATTTCTTTATTTGCTCTAATTCTGATTAATAAATTTTCCAATGTTAAAATGAATAGTAAAGGGGAAAGTGGACATCCCTGCCTTACTCCTTTATCTATTCCAAAGAATTTTGTTGGGTCACCATTCACCAAAACACATGCTTTCTGATTCTGATATATCGATGTTATCATTTTAGTAAATTTTTCTCCAAAATTCATACTTTTAATTTGTTGCTTCATAAATTGCCAGTTAACTTGGTCAAAGGCTTTTTGTGCATCCAGAAAGATCAGTGCTACCTGTCTCTCTGGATGCACCTCATAATATTCTAGAACATCCAATACTATTCTTAAATTGTTTTTTATCTGCCTTGTAGGCAGAAAACCATTTTGATCCTGGTGTATTTTATTTTGTAATATTATTTTCATCCTATTGGCAATTATACTCATGAAAGCTTTATAATCAGTGTTCAACAAAGAAATCGGCCTATAATTTTTTATTAGTGTGGTATCTGTCCCCTCTTTAGATATTAAGGAAATGTATGCTTCTTTCCATGTGTTGGGTAGCTTTGCCTCCATTAGGGCCTCATTGTATATTTCTAACAGTATTCCATTTAATGAGTCTCCAAATGTCTTATAGAATTCTATTGGTAAACCGTCTGTCCCCGGGGTTTTATTATTTTTTTGCCTCTTCAGTGCCTCTTTTAGCTCCCCCATCGTAATCTCCTTATCTAATAATTCTCTTTCTTCCTCTGTTAGTATTTGCAATCCCTCCCCTTTTAAATAGTATTCAATTTCCTCCTCTGTTACTATATCCTTTTCATACAGTTTTTGATAATATTGGACTAATATGTCCTTTTTTTCCTCTAGGGCCCATTGAATCCTTCCCTCATCATCTCGTAATTTCTGAATTGTTCTTTTTTCTCTTTCCTTCCTCAGCCTATACGCCAGCCATCTCCCTGGTTTGTTTGCGTTTTCAAAGTAATTTTGTCTTGTATATTTCAATGCTGTTACATATTTCCCCTGCTCTAATATGTTTAGGTTATGTTTTGCTGTTAACCAATTTAACCTTATTTTTTCATCCCCTGGGTTTCTTTGCAATTTACATTCCCAATTTTGAATTTCTTCTAATAATTTGTTATATTCTTTCTCTCTCTCTTTTCTCCGTTTTACATTATATGATATCGTGAGGCCTCTTATATATGCTTTGGTTGTATCCCATAGGTTTTGTAGGGAAGTGTGTTGCTTTGTGTTATCCTTATAAAACCATTCTAACTCCTTTTCTATATAATTCTTATATTCTTTTTCTTGCAGAACCTGTGTGTTCATAGTCCATCTATTCTTCTTTCTCTGCTGACCTCTCCACTTCATCATTATCGGGTTGTGGTCAGCCCAATTATTTGGTAAAATCTCTACTTCTTCTATCTCCATTATTAACATCTTAGTTACCCAAATCATATCCAACCTTGACCATGATTTATGCGGATTCGAATAATATGTATAATTTCTTGCTTCGGGATTAAGATATCTCCAGCTATCTACCATATCTAACTCTTCCACCATATCCATAAAGGTTTTAGGTAATACATTTTTTTTATTTTTGTTTTGTTGACCACATTCATAATCTTTTCTTACATCTAATATAGCATTAAAATCCCCAATCAGACAGACATTCTCCATTTTTTGTTCTATAATTTTCTCATGCACTTTTTTGTAGAATTCTAATTGTTGACTATTTGGGGCGTATATTACTACCAATAATATCTTTTTGAGCTCAAGATTTAGTTCTACCATGACTATCCTACCTTCTGTATCTACATACCTCATATTACTGTCTATTCCTTCTTTGATATATACCACCACTCCTCTTTTTTTTTCTTCTGCCAATGAAACGTATTCTTTACCTAATTTTTTATATTGTATATATTTGATATCCTGTTTTCTTATATGTACCTCCTGGAGGCACACAATGTCTGATTTTTGTTTCAAAATTTTTTTGTAAATTTGGTGTCGTTTGGATGGTGAATTGAGTCCATTAACATTTACAGATAGTATTTTTAAAGTCCGTTCCATTTTTTTTTTTTTATTAACTTTCCTGTTGTTTCTTCTTTATTTCTTCCTGTTCCTTTTTTTTGCCTCTTGTCTGTACTCCTTCCTCTTCCTGGGTCTCTCCTTCATCTGCTTTCCCTCCTTGTTGTGGTGTTCTTTCCCGATCTCTCTTCTGTTTTCCTTTGATATATCGTCCTTCCTCTTCTTTATTACCATTTGTTACTTCAGCCCCCATCATTTGGTCATATAATTCTTTTGCTTTGCTGTGCGAATCCACCTTGATTTTCTTTCCCTGCCACGATACTAACATTCCTTCCGGGGTTATCCATTTGAATGGTATATATCTTCTGTTTAGTAACATGGCCAGGAACCAATAATCTCTTCGCAAATCTCGTATTCTTTTAGGTACTTGCTTTAGGGTGATTATTTCTTTATTTCTATAATACATCGGTTCGTCCTTTGTTATCTTATATACAATATCCCTCACCTTCCTTCTTACAAATCTTATGTGTACCTCCCGCGGGAGTTTGTTTTGTCGGGCGTAGTTAGTGTGGACTCGGTAGACTTCATCTAGTTCATTAATTATCTCGTCTTTTTCTCTCTGGAGTGCCTCTGCTATCATCTCAGCCATTACCATCGTCAAATCTTCCTCCCGGTCTTCCGCTACGTTCTGGAAACGCAAATAGAATGCTGCCTTCTCCATTTCTAATTGGGCCACAGTGTTCTCAAGTTCCTTATTTAATCCTGTCATTTTTGTATCTAATGCTTCTAATTTTTCTTCTGTCAATTCAGTTTTTTGTTCTATTTCTTTTATCCTTTGGTCATTTTTTTGGATGATTTCTTGTATTAAGTCCATTTTTCCATCAATCTTTTGAATGTCATTCTTAACTTCTCTCTTTACCTCGTCCATGTCTTTTCTAGATTGTTCATGGTTTCTTGTCATACACTCTTGCATTTTGACCATAGTTTCCTGAATTGTTATAAGCGTGGCCTGCATTGTTGGCATATTAGGTGTACTGGGTTGCTTGTCTGATGCAAACATTCCCTCCAAGGTTTTCTGTGTCACTGGGGAGGCCCCTGTTCCTGTTAAAAATGGTGTTGGCTTCTTAGCTGTTTTCAACGTGGTTGTGGTGGTGCTAGTCATTTCTTTCAAAATCTTGTATTGTTCTCCCAGTATTTTATCAACTTTCTCCCAAATCACCATCCAAATTCTATAATTTCTATAATTCTTTTCTTTTCTTTTCTCTTTTCCCCCCTCCTTGTAAAAGATCAATCCACTAACCCTTCTTTAAATGAATAAAGTCTTTTAAATAATTAATTCTCTCTATATGAAATTATATATAAATCAATTGAGAATGTGATGAGAATATAAATATAAATCTAAATATAAATATGAATATAAATATAGCTACAAATATAAATATATATATAAATAAATATCTTATCTAGTTAAAAACTATACAATTGATCAATTCTTAGTATCTTAATATCTAATAATTAATTATTCAATAAAATCCACAAACAGAAAATATTCTAATAATATCTACTGGTTAATATATAATAATTAATTAATTAATAGTAATATGATATTCTAATAATAGTACTTCTAAATCTCTATGTATTGTAAATATTTTCTAAATTGATTAAATACACTCTATATTTCTTAATTAATTAATTCCAATAAATAGCATTAATAATAATTCATCTATACTTAAGTAAAGAAAATGATGATAAGCTAGAGCAGTGCTTTTCAATGTTTTTGTTGGGCTCGATATGTTTTCAATAAAGAAAAAAGAAAAAAACCAGTTCTTTTACAACTCTTGAAGTCTTTTCCAGTTACAGTATGGCGGCCTCTATTCTGCACAGTCACTGTATATAATCCTTACTTTGCCAAGACTTTCTCACTCCTTCCGCTCAGGCAGCTAAAGACGGGGGTAAAAGAGAGTCCATTCTTCTTTTAATCTCCTCTATTTAAGTTATTTCTCCTCACCTTCGTTTTGTCTATTGTAAAGTTTTTTAGACTTTCTTCACTGCTCCGTATTTTGTCCCTTCCTTTTTGCTCGCCTTTTCAGTTGCCGCCCGGTTACACTTTGAGATCTTCCTTCTTCACGCTGTCCCTCCGGAAAGAAAAGAAGCTTTTTCCTCTGTTTTGCGCTGAAATTAGTAATCCAAATTAGTTCCGTTCCATCGTTCAGTAAAGAGAATACTCCTAAAATATCTTCAGAAAAAAAAAATCTGATGTGCTAGAATACTGAATAATCATTCATCTAACCTTGGATAGTTTACTTAGTAAATCTACAGCAGGGAAGAGCTCTTCCAATGTCTAAATTTTGAACTTTAGACCTGCAAATCCAGATGTTCCTCTCTTTCATTTTGTTTATAGGATTTTATTTCATTTTATTATTTCATTTTATTATTTTTTATTGTATTATTTTTTCTTGAACTGCTTTGTTAAGCCATCCAGAGTTTAGCCATATAAATTTTCTAAATTAATCAATACATGAATCTGCATTTAGGCTAACTTTCCTATGATCCAGCCATATGGTAAATAAGTACTATAAGAATAGTTTGAAAAAAAGATGCCTGATATTCTAACGTTTAGTCAGTTTGCATTTTTCATCTTGGAAGCTCCTCTCAGTCCCTTTCTCTAGCCCTTCCAGGAAACATTTTCTGGCTATTTCTTTGAGTTGACAAAAAGGAAAGGATTGACCTTTCTATGAACCCCTCATGGAATTTCCCATTTATATGACCTATCTGTGCTCTTCCATTGAATCTTTTCGTTGCATGACCTTGCAATGATCTTCCATGGAACCTCCCATATGTATATCTTCATTCTTTTAGATTGTTGATAAATTGAAATAGCTTTGCTCATGCAAAGTTTACATTTGTAGCTTGTAGAATTCATATATGGTTTATATGCAGTAGGCCATGCACAACAACATACAATACTCTGTTCTATCATGTATGCCACATTGTATTTTGCAAATAAACCTGTGGATTATAAGAAATCAGGTCTGAGTAATCTATATGAGATGGGACTTGGTTACAGTCTTTTACAGCACTCTTCCTGAAGTGCAATATTAAAAGAAGATTTTGAGGGGCATCTTGTTCCAATCTCTATTACAAGTCTATAGCGTCCTTCATGCTTTCTAATAGATACACATAACTGCTGGGATGGTTGATACCCAAATTTTATTTCCTTCCATCAAAATCAGAATTCAGGAAAGCCATACAAATTTTAAATCAGTGTCTCATATTGGATGTGGATGGGTTGTGAAAGGCAAAAAAAAAGAATCCAGATTAGACAAAGATGTTCCTGGTTTGACAAAAGTCACACACAATAGGGTTGCCTCAATGATAGAATGTTGCACACTTTTTGAAGATTCAAATTTGTGATCTGCTGAATTCAAGTATGTTTTCAGCTTCTCCTATTTGACGATGGCCAAGAACAAAACTGCATAGCCAAAGGTAATACACCTCTCTTATTTAGTCTTATTTAAACAAACAAACAAACGAATGAACAAGCATACAAATTCTTATTTAGTTGATATGTTTGACCAGACTAACACAGATTAGTTTCATCCTATCACGAGTATTATTAATATTTATTAATTCCTAAAAAGGATGGAATCTAGATAGTTGAGACACTGTCTTTTGTGCCGGATGATTTCTGAAAAAGTTATTTGGAGGAAACAAAACCTAATATTTTTTAGTAGCTGGCCTCTAGCTCTGAAAATTCCCACAAGGCATGTTAAGCAGATTCTTCTATTATCATCTTTTTTCAACTTTGTGGGTTGGGTTTTTTGAGAAGATGTGGACTAGCTATTCAATTGAACTGTACTTGTGTTTAATTTTGTTATATAATTGCCCTTTTACTATTTTTATATTTTATTCTTATAAGTAAGTGCCTCTAGCACCATTATTTGGTTAAAAAAGCCAGACAGAAATCTGATAAAATGAGGTGGGAGAAAAATAGACAGGAAAAATGCAAAGTAGGAATTAATTGCTTCTCATTTATGCTTACCACTAGATAGCAAAAACAAAATCCAACTGACTGGTTTTATGGATGTCCATTTTGTTATCTGATTTGTTTTGTATTTGTGAGGTTTTTGATTGTCAAGAAGAGGCTGGTAAGGCAAACTTGGTTTACTCTTCTTTTATTACATTAACTGCTTTTCCCCTGAAGAACTATGGTAAATCAAAAGAGCCTAGAAAATGAGATGTAATCTTATTAACAATGGTGTCTGCATTAATCTGACAAGCAGCAGGATTATGTGGGTAAATAAGCCAGTGCATGAATTGCTAATTTTATTTTACTTTATCTGAACTCCAGTGCCTAAGGAGAATTTCTGATTGAAATGCTTCTTTCAATATTCTAGAAGACATTTTCTTTTTTCCTTTTTTTTCCTAGGAAACTTGTCAGATCTTGAAATGAAAAGTTGTAGTTCCTGCCTAGAGCCTAATATGAAGTTAATTAGCTAAAGGTTAACAGCTATCAAATTTAGGGTCCAAGCCTCCCATATCCCAGTGTAACAGAGGGCAACTGTGACTAGTCAGAAAGAAAAAGCTAATAAAGTAAGCCAGGGCATAAAATCAAACCACACATCTACTAGTTTAAGGAAACAGGCTGGGCATCTTTCAGAAACTTCACACAGGCATTCTATAAAACATTCATTATATTTTGCAGATGTACGGTAACTCTATGTAATTCCTAAGTAATCCCAGTTGATCCATTAAAAAGATTTCCGTCATTTGTAACATAACATTTTTGTTAAAATGCCATCAACTAAAAATATAGTAACGTATATATATTATAAAAATATGGAATTTAGCATATGGAAAAGGCATCCAGAAAACACATACCCATTTTACAGATGAGGAATAATGAGATTGAAAAGTACAGAGTCCCTCTGTGAGGGAGATGGGCAGTTTTAAAATTTGATAAATAAATAAAAAATAAACTTGAACCCATGCATTCATCAGAACTTGCCAACATTCCAGAAAAGAGAGCAAGGCAGAAAAATCCCAGCTTCTGCTGCTCTTTTCCAAGGAGGTTATAGGCAGGATTTTTGGCCCAGGACAAGTAAGAAGGGAGAATAGGGGTAGTTAAACTGGTTTTGTCCTATTGTTTCCCTTGTTTCTACTGCCCATTATGAGGCTGGATCTGACCAAAGGTGGAGGACAGAGTTTGATGAACCAAATTTAATGGTTCTAGTTAAATATTTGTTACGATATTTTCAGGATCAGACTCAATAAATGATTTGAGAATTAGAAGTTCAAATATCTCTCTGTTTATTTACATAAGGCATTCTATATTCACTGAATATTCACAGATAGAAGCACAGAATGAATGTGTGCAGCTCCTTATATATACAATGGGTGGAGCTAAGTATGGGAGTGGTAAAGTATGAATACATTAAGAAGTGAAGAATAAGTTAACCCCTGACACACTGTTCATGTATTATTTACATAATGGAGAATAAGGCATTTACTTGTAACAATATTTTTCCCAACAGGCTTAGCTCCTTTAATAGTAGAGTTGGCTTCCTGGAAGCCATCTCTGTCAACATTAACACATTTTCTTCCTATCTGCTTAGGAGTAGGAAGATGAGTAGATGATCCCTTTAAAAATGGCAAATAAAGGATGTCGAGCATGAAAATGTTGTAAGCAGGCTTTCAGTTCCCCTTTTACCGATTGGCAAAGGAGCATAATCCCTCCAGATTTCTCATCTCCCCAATATTTGCAAGGCTGCTTGGCCATACTCAGCAGCATGATGTCTTGATACTTAGGCCTCTGATTGTAATCACAGCGTAACATAACATGTTGCTACATTTTGCAAAGCAGCTTGTAAAATTTGGCAGAAATTGACTGCTATTAAGAATGAAACAGATTGAGTATAACTCTTACATATTGTATTGTGTTTCTATTTCGATTAACCTTCTTGGCACCTTCTTTATTATTATAGACTACTAGTACAGAATAATATTTCTGTACTAGTAATAATACCTGTATCATTTCAATATGCAGAGAACCAAAGCATCTGACTATTTTGCCTAGTAAATAAATGAACAATGCAATTCACCAGTTAAATCTGACAGTATATTGGATCTACGCTTTAATGGCTGTTTTATTCCCTCCTTCCCTCCCTCCCTCCCTCCCTCCCTCCCTCCCTCTCTCTCTCTCTCTCTCTCTCTCTCTCTCTCTCTCTCTCTCTCTCTCACACACACACACACACACACACACACACACACACACACATAGATAGCATAGCTCTCCTTCTCAATACAGTCCCCAGGTACCTTTCTATTGTTTTCAAACTGAAAAAGAGAACAAAAGCATAACAGGCAAAAATTTAAATTACAGGGGAAAAGAAGACGAGAAGGAGGGAGGGAAGACATTGGCAAGGAAGGAAAACACTGGTATCTTTGAAATAATGGATAAGACAACTTTCCTTCCATAAAATACATTTGAGATGCAGGTAGTTCTTGACTTATGATCACAATTGAGCCCAAACTTTTGATTGCTAAGCAATATAGTTGTTAAGTGAGTTTTGCCACATTTAATAAACCTTATTGCCACAGTTGTTAAGTGAATCACTGCATTGTTAGGTTAGTAACATGGTTGCAAAGTGAATCTAGTTTCTCCATTGGCTTTGCTTGTCAGAAGACCATAAAAGGTGATCACATGAACCCAGAACACTGCAGCCATCATAAATATGAGTCAGTTGCCAAGTGTTTGAATTTGGATCATATGACCAACTGCAATGGTTATAAATATGAAAAATGGTCATCAGTTTTCAGTGTCACCGTAACTTCGAATGGTCACTAAACAAATGGTTGTAAGTCAAGGACTATCTGTAAAAATAATTTCCTTTGTCATTCATGCATTAAATTTGAGTATCTTCATTATGAAGAAATCTAAAATCCTCTTTATAGACTTCAACTCAGCATTCAATACTATCATTCCAATTTCTAACTAAACTAAATCAGCTGCTATACCTGACCACACTTGTAAATGGATCATAAGCTTCCTAACAGACAGGAAACAATAGGTGAAGCTAGGCAAAATCACATCAGTTACCTGTACAATTAGCACAGGAGCCTCCCAGGGCTGTGTGCTCTCTCCACCTCTCTTCTCTATATACACCAATGACTGCATCTCAAAAGATCCCGCTGTTAAAGTACTGAAGTTTGCAGATGATACCACAGTGTTTGGTCTCATTTGAGATAACAACGAATCTGCATACAAACGGGAGGTTGAACAACTAGCCTTGTGGTGCAACTGGAACAATCTTGAACTAAATACACTCAAAACCATAGAAATGGTGGTAGATTTTAGGAAAAATCCTCCTATACTACCACCTCTTACAATACTAGACAACACAGTATCAACAGTAGAGACCTTCTAGTTTCTAAGTTCTATCATATCTCAAGACTTAAAATGGACACCTAACGTCAAAAACGTCATCAAAAAAGCACAACGAAGAATGTTCTTTCTGCACCAACTCAGAAAGCTCAAACTGCCCAAAGAGCTGCTGATTCAGTTCTACAGAGGAATTATTGTGTCTGTCATCTGCACCTCCATAACTGTCTGGTTTGGTTCTGCAACCCAACAAGACAGACACAGACTTCAACTGATAATGAGAACTGCAGAAAAAATAATTCAAGCATCAGTGCATTTAACCAGTTAAGTAATTGGATACCATAATACACTGCTAATGCAAAAAAAAATAAAAGATCATATGTTATACAATAATGAAATTATATAATATGATTGAAAGGAAAAAAATACTAATTTCTATGGTGTTTCTTTTTTGTTTTTCTGATAAATTTCTGGGGTTTTTTTTCCTACTGCATAATTTTTTCCAACAATGCAAAAAGCAGCCAACTGCATGTTAGAATAAACTCTTCTTTCTTCTAAACTTCCTTTGTAATCCAGAGTCAGACATTTGTCTCCAGTTTTTCTATTTTTGTGATGAAATGATTGGACTGCGATCACCAAGGATCTGTCTAGCTCTCATCCCTTAATCGGAATGTTGACAGGCTTTCGTCTTGAGGAAAGAAAATGAAATGAATTCTATAATAAACAATATATGAATAAAGCAAATGTAAAACTAATGTTTCCTTATTAGGTTAGACTATTATCAGTGCATAGCAAAATAAATGTTGGTTTTTGGAGTAAGACACAATTTAAAATCAAACTGAGTCCCAGCAAAGGCCATGACACCATTACATTTCAACAGAGCTACTGTACGTGAGGAAAGTCATAAAACAGTAACTATTATGCATAGCTGAAAAGAAATTGAAATCTCATCCGTAATTATTTAGCCTTTTCGCAAAGCCCAATTTTAATTGGCTATGCATAGTTTCATAACTAGATCAGCTGAACTGCACAGTTTAACCAGCAGTTGTTTCAGGTACTATGCTATGTTTAGCTAAACAACCATTAAACATGCTGGGGCATTATATGGTAATGAGAATTAGATCATGGATTATTTGTTTGTTTGTTTGTTTGTTTTGTTTGTGTTTGTTTGTTTAATTACATTTCCCTATTTCTAAACCACCCATCTCCCTCAGATACATTAGGAGGTGCTGGTTTTAGTTTTTTGTTTCTTTTTTAATTGTTAAGCAGGTTAACAGAGAAAAGTGTAAATACATGCAAAAACTTAACAATAAAACTCCAGAATTAATAACAATGATGACAAAAAGGAGAAAAAGAAACTGTAAAAATATTATGTTATCTTAAAAAACCCATAATATATATGTTGCCAAACAACAGATATCAACACTCCATTACTACAAATCAGGAGTAATTTTTTTCATCAGAGTAGTTTCATAGTCTCTAACTTTTTAAAATCTATGGTACAACTCTTTCCTTTTAAAAAATGTATTAAATAGATTTATGTAGCTCACACACAGGTGATTCCACAGGTGGTGTATAACATTAAAACTCCACAGTTAAACATTTACAGTTTAGCCCCCCCCCCCAATTCCTATAGCCTGATAGGCGCCTATTCCTGGGGGCTTTTAGTGCACAGCAATCAGTCAGAATAATAGTGACAATCCTGTTGATGTGAAGCCAAAGGATAACATTCCCACCAACATTGACAGGGCAAGCCTCTACTTTATAAAAAGAGAGCAAACCCCACTCCCATCTACCACTGATGATATTAGCTAATTGGGTAATGAAACATCTGCAAGAAAATAGCCCAGCTCAGAGAGCACCAAGAACCATACAGTTCAACCCTAAACTGCAAATATTCTCTTCTAGTAGTAACAATAATTAAACAAGATATATAAGTTAATATTCCAGTTTATGAATCATGTCTCACACTGTGTGATTGCAACCCATCCCAACTGTGGTTGTTGTATTAATCTCATTTTAAGAACATAGGAAATTCATTCTCTCTTAGTTTATCAAACGACCTTCAATCCAATTAATCTACAGGTTGTGTTAACAACTAATATCAGCTTCACTGGTTTGCTTTTTTTTTTAAAGGTTACTATTTAGGAGCCCCAGCAAGTCGTTCAAGCAAGTCTTTCAAAACCTCCACCCACTTTTAGACTCCAAAAATAGAAATAACATCTGGAGCAGATATAAACCAAACAAAAATCCTTAAGTCCTGTAAACGGTCAGAAAGCACACTGAAATAAATCAAGCCAATACTTTAATTCTGCGAAAAATGTTTTTAAAATGGCTCCCTCATAACACAGCTGATTCAAAGTAATAATATTCTGAGAGGCTCAGTTTATGCCCTCAGAATATTCACTTTAAAATATTTTTTCCTATAAAATATTTTTATGGGTAATTACCAATTATATTGGTAACCCAATATTTCCCATATATTCCTTGCAATATTAAGTCCACCCGTTGAAACTAATCTATGCAAACAACTTTCTCAACAAATATTTGCACTTCATATAATGAAAATCTTTGGAAAATAAATTTAATCAATATCATATAAAATTACTTAAAACAATGTGATGGAATATACATAGGGAAGTCTCAGAATACAATAAATTTTGAAGCGAAAATCACTTTAATCACATTGATTTTTACATGAAATTCAAAGGCATTCTAGATCATTATCTTAAAAAATAAAATACATTTTCAGGAATCAAGCATTTTGTGATATTTAGTCTGTCAGAGTACATTTTGAAGAGCTTTGCTCTAAAATTTGATTGATAAATTCAACTTTTCCCTCTAGAAATAACTGTAGTTTGCAATGTAAAGATTATTATTTTCAGGCACACACACAAATGTGGCTTACTCAAGGTCCTGTTGTCCTAAATCCCCTTTGAGACATTTTGCTCATTAAGCAGGATTTTTCTTCCTTTCCCCCCCCCCCCAAAGTTATTTCCAAATAACCTGTAATGCATGCCTGGAGAGAACTGTTTGCAAAGTATGTTGGGAAACCACTCTGTTTTTTATTTGATGGATGAGCCAACAGAGCTGGATACAGGACAGGAGATATGTAGTCAGTTCTTCCATAAGATGTCTTAGTTAATGCATGTATTTGCGTAAGTATCAAAACAATCACTTATAGAAAAACTTTAATCAGGAAAAAGTTAACTCCAACTGTCACAGATTTGGCTCCTAATATCAGGAATGGCTAAATCTAGGCCAGTGCATTCCAGATTCAGAATCTGTCCCTCTATTACACTGACAGCAAACCTTTTGGACTTGACTTTTCAAAAAATTGAAAAATGCCTAATCTGACTCTTCTATCTCTCTGTCTGTCTCTCCCTCCCTCCCTCTCACCCTCTCTCTCTCTCTCTCTCTCTCTCTCTCTCTCTCTCTGCCCCCCCCCCCCCCGCCATCTAGGCCAGCATGAACAGTAGTATTTTGTAGCACTACCAATTGATGGCCAAATATGGCTCTAGGTTTGTGCCTCAGTTTGCTGGATCTCAGTTTGTGGGACAGAAAGACAGAAAGATCATTTAATTTATGATTTATGTGAAATGTTCCGAGATAAAAAGGGTTCCTTTATACAAGAGAGAGAACACGAAAAAGAAAACACATCTTCCCCTTTATATTTAGCATAATTTTTAAAAGTTTATTTTTTATTTTTAAAAGAACATTTTGATTAAATTGGGGGGGAATCATCTGTCCAGTTTCATCATAAGAATAAAGTATCCAATAATATGTAAGCATAAAGATTGAAAAGAGCATTGTATTCTGAATAAAACTAAAAAAGAAACATTTGCCAGGGAAAACCGTTAGAATGTGTATTGGTAAAGATCACAGTTGTTTCTCAGCACAGGGCTTAATGCTTCTTCTGTTCCTTCTTGCTTGGGAATGGCTGAAAATGAAAATGTTTTATCTATAATGTACCAAGCACTTCAGCAAAATCCCAGGCTTATGGCCAGTTATTAACAGTACACAAATAAGAACAATTAAAATACAAGAAAACCCATGTTATTTAACCAGGGCAACAGTGCTACAAACCTATATTACAAGTATTACAAAGGCCATCCTGCATGGCCCTCACAAGGCTGAGCCATAAATAGCCCACTTCACCCCCTAACACCACTGCTGCCACTTGAAAAGGCCACCTGGCACCATTCTCCAAGGCGAATATGAGCCTTGGGGAACAGCATGATTATCCCTGCAGCCCAAGATTTGCTTTGCATCACTTACCTTCAGGTGGTGTTTTCTCTCTCCATTGACAGGCCTCTGCGGCCTACTTGAGGCTGTTCCAAGTTGCACAAAGTCTTCATTTTGTAAGGTTTTTGAAGGCAGCTCAGAATCTGATAAATCCAATGAAATTCTGAACACGAGGCTACTGATAATCAGTTTTTATTTTCTGCAGAAAGCAAAAGACGGCCTTTTTGTCTCCTACCTTAATAGAGCAGGCAGAGAGAAAAGCAGGCGTGCGCAAAAAACTTTTCCAAACATCTTATAGCTCACTCAGCTTGCACGGAACGTCATTGCTATAGAAACATAATTTCATATCACACGAATTTCACCATTTTTCTCAGCGCTCCGAAAATAATAGACTTTAGAAAGGGAAAGAAATACATTTTCTGGCCTATAAGTTAGAGCTTTGTTAGGGAATGCTGAACACACATTTTCAGTTACAAGCAAGGTTACTTGGCAGAATCCACATTTTACTTTTCACAAGAAGTTATTTTGCTAGGTTAAGCTTGGCAATTCGCCTAGAAGTTTTATCTATACAGTTGGCACGTTAGGTTACAATGGCGCTTCTTTCAACAGCAATTAACAAAAGCTGAATTAGGTTACAGTCTGTGTATGTTTTAAGCCTTTCAGCTCTGATCCTTCAGGGACCCTTTCAGTTTTTTAACAGTTTTGGGGAATGCTCTTTACGGCCTCTGCAACCTCTGAAAACCGCCTAAAAGCACACCCTATTTTTTGTCTGATTTTCAGAGGCTTCACAGGCAACACAAAAGCACAGATGTCTCGTGTGACATATGAAGGTTTGTCATGAAGCCTTCTTAGTTTCTGGAGACTGCATTAAGAACCTGCTTTTGAGAATAATTGTTGTTGGAAAATAGGGCATGTCACCTACGTATGTTATAAGTTTACCAGCACTGCTCCAGTTTTTTTGCAGTAGCTCTATTTCTCAAGTTTCAAAAGCTAAAATATGTGTCATTATCATTAGCAGCTTGGAGACACATTGAGCTTCTATGGGTGTTTCATAATAGAAAAGACACTTCTTTCATACTGTTTTCAACGTTCTGCATGAACTAACTTCAACTCTCTACAGTTTATCAACTAGTCTTGATATACACAAAGTTAAGGGGATTGTAGATTTACCAAGGCAGCATTAATGGCCCTGCATTTGCTTTCCTCCAGGCCTTGTTTTCAATCTGTTTCCGCTTACCAAACTACCTGGCCTCACCTCTTAATTCTACAGCTTCTTTGCCCTGATCTAAATGAAATGATACTAACTGTATGTATAGAGTAACCAACCAGAGGTTGACAGAGGATGAATGGTAGGCTGCTGTTGAAGAAGAAGGGTGCGGAGTGGAGGGACGAAGCACTGATGTACAGAACAGAGGCTTATTTTTGTATTTGTATGCCGTTATTATGTTTCCTAAAGGCAGTTGCCTAACAGTATTGCACAAAACAACAAGCACTTTATGAAATGGTAGGACATGCTTTATTTAAGACTGGATGAAAAGCTGGTTAAATATTTTTAATCTGACATCCATCTGTGATTTGCACTTTTCAAATCACAAATTACTATACTCTAGCAAAAGTTACCATACAAATTTAGAAAAAAACTTATTACATAGTTAAATCTACTGGAAAAGTTTTCTGCTCAGCCTGAAGGCAATGAATAGAAGTGTCAGAAGAATACAACTTGCCTACATTCTGTTCATTCATGTAGTTTGTGCAGGAGAAGAATTTAGAAGTCTTTGCCAATATGTCAGCCCTGAAGCCATTTTCGGAGCATCTTCAGGGCTGCCATAGCGAGGCCAGATGGAGCTGTGGAAACGTGATGGGGGAAGTAGAGATAGCTGGGGAATGTGTAGCCAAAATACATTCTTTCCCATGGAAGCCAAGGATGTTCTACCAGGTGTTGGAAGGGCGTGGACCAAAGCCAGCTGGAGTTGGGACTGTGACCTGATTGGACCACATGATGGACATGTGACCTGAGGGCAAGAACTTTGGGTTTTGATTTTGGTGGGGAAAACTCCAGGTCCTTCAGAGTCGGGTGTTCACCAGCCGTGCCAATATGACATCCCAAATAAAATTATGCTTTGAAGAAACTCTAGGCCTCAGAGTTTTGATTGCTTTGGGATTGTTACTTGGAACCCTGATACAATATTTATTATATATAAGCCTACAAGCAATAATAGAAAAGTAAGATGAATATAAATATGTAACTAATGTGTGTTATTTAATAATCAAAATAGGATAAATAATATATCAGCTATAACAAGACCACCATCTCACTAGCAGGATCTAAAATAATCATAATAAAAATCTGCAATCCTCTCTTCTTATCTCCTTCCACCCCTTCCATCCCTCACACACAGTATGACATGCATGGCCTTCAAAATTAAATAGAGTACAAACGTGTTTTACAACTCTACTTTTATGGGAAAGATTGGAAGTTTATGTCTGGCAGGACATCTCGATTACCAAAAAGTAAACAGTAGTTTGGATCTACTGATATTGTTAAAATATGTCTCAAATATCAAGAAACATTTCACATTTGTATTTGCTGTGGCAAACCAAAGAATGACATAATTTTGAATGGAATCTTTAAGTGAAATCCTTGCGAGAATAATGTGCAATGTGTCAAAGTTGCAATTCTGATTTACCTGATTTTCCCCCGTTCACAATAAAGTTATTATACCATGTGATGAATGTTTTCCTTTCACTGCCTCCAAAATGGTGGGCAGCACCAGGTGACTTAAACCCTGCCACATTTTAGCATTGCACACATTGCATGCATGTAAAAAGGTATGGGGCTTCACTTGACCAGTTGCACCTGCCAAGCTGAAGCCAGTGACCATTGCTATGGATACTTCTATCTGCTAGACCAAATCAAAATAACGGATGTCTGCTAATATGATAAGCAACACATTAAAAAAAATGGAAAAGGAAATGGGGTAATTTTTTCCCCTGTCTCTATCTCCTTCCCATTCAAAAAATAGCCACAATTAAAGAAAATCTGGGAATATCAAGAGAATTTATTATTGACAGCAATTTGGAG
This sequence comes from Pituophis catenifer annectens, assembly GCF_029215685.1. Classification (NCBI taxonomy): domain Eukaryota; kingdom Metazoa; phylum Chordata; class Lepidosauria; order Squamata; family Colubridae; genus Pituophis; species Pituophis catenifer. The sequence continues at coordinate 23,363 of NW_027257329.1, forward strand.
ATTACTGGAGCCGTAATGGCGCAGTAGTTAGAATGCAGTACTGCAGGCAGAAGTAGCCAGCTGCCTGCAGTTCAGCAGTTCGATCTCACCGGCTCAAGGCTGACTCAGCCTTCCATCCTTCCAAGGTCGGTAAAATGAGGAACCAGATTGTCAGGGGCAATATGCTGACTTGGTAAATTGCTTAGAGAGGGCTGTAAAGCACTGTGAAGCGGTATGTTAATCCAAGTGCTATTGCTACTGAGAATCCATTGTTGTAGAGCACAGCACCCTAAATTTCTTTGAAACTAATATCTTTCTTTATATTTGACATCTTTTGGTCTTGGATAGCAATTACAAATATGAAGAATGTTTGAGAGTATTCCATTAGTTTTATTAAGTGCTGCTCAGCTGTTAGTTGTTATAGTGGCTTTGAAATGAAAAGCAGATTGTCCCCTGTAGTATTGAGCTTTAGATGTTGAAAACCAGTCAGGAAATTTGTTGGACAGCCTTCAACAGCTTCCTTTCGCTCAGCCTGCCCTACCTCATAGAGTTGTTGGTATCAGAATAAAATATGAGGACCTCATTTGTGCCATGCACCCAGGACTTAAAGAAGAGGCAGGGTGGACAAGAGAAAAGTATATTGGACCATCTGAACCTACATCCCATGCCATACCTTGAGGAACACTAGGTCTGAAATGTGCTTTTAATAAGCCACCCTCAGTGATGTCTCTAATCCAGTTGCTAGCAACTGGTGCCCTAAGCAAACCATGCAGTTGATTCCCCACTCTCAAACCCTGAGTATATTTGATTTTGAAGCTGCTTTAAAACTGTGGTCTATAAATATACTGTACCTATAAGGAATTAAAATAGGAGAACTCCTAAAGGTAAACCTTTTGTACAGAATTTTCATAGCCGCAACTGATTTAAATCTTGTACAATTATAATCACATTGCTTTCTATCCAGAATGAGTCCGAACCCACAATAGCCACCAAGAATAATATAATAATGAACTAGAGAAGTCTGTATAATTATCATGTTCTGATATAAATTTAAATCCAATTCCTATACCCACTTCAAGAGACGTAACATACCTAAATATTTCCATTTTTAGATGCATGGAGAGAATTTAGCCCAATATATTCTGTGCAGTGAAGTTAGGAAAAAAATGATGCATAACTTTTTAATTCTCATGATGTTGCTGAGATTTAATCCTAATCTTTAGCCATGCATGATATATTTAGCCTATTAGTGTGGAAGCAACATTTATAAGTTATTTTTTACTACAATTTTAAAAAACTTGTTGAACCTTTGTTTATTTCACTTCACGTCAACACAGATATCATAGAGCCAAGTAAGGAGACTGCTGGGTTAAACTTATTGACAAGCTCCTTCAGACTTCAGGACAGAAATCTACCCTTAGGGTTTGAGAGTGGGGAACTAACTGCCTGGTTTGCCTAGGGCACCAGTTGCTGAGCTATAACTGGAAAATCTCCCTCCAGGTTCTTAATGACTTGTGAGTCAGTAGGATGGACATGCTCTCAAAAATGGACCCTGGAAATAATTACATAATCCCCTCACAATTTCACAAGGCTCAATCTCTCATTTTTTAATCTTTTTTTCAAGAGAAGAAGATTGTAGAGTAGTTGTTCTGTGGTATTTCCTTTCAATTTGATAGTTTGCTAATATTTCTAGCTTGGGGAAACAGATGTTGTTTATTAAGCAGTTCAAGAGAACTGGAAATGATGACCTGGCTGGTGAAATTTTCTGGTACTTATCTTTTTGGATATATTTAACAGGCCAAATCTACATTTTTTTAAGCTATTAAATGCTCATTCAATTGTTAAAGAGCACTCTAAGAAGAGAGATGCAGGATCCAGTGCTATTTAGATCTGGGTCACTATTGGTAGTTGGATTGGCTGCCTAAGTGTTAAAGGCTAGCACTTAACAGTTGGAAAATTGAATATTATGGGGCAGGAATGAGGTAACTGAAACCTAATGAGTAAGAAGAGGATACTGATGGTGTAGAAAGATAAAGTAAGAAAAAAAACCCCAAGAGATGCAGAGCACTTGGGTCCCCTTCCCCCTTTCCCCCCTGTTTTTCTTTTATTTTTTCTTCTTTTTTTTTTGCTGCTCAGGATGCAGGAAAAAAACTAAACCATGTAAGGAGTATTTGGGCCCAATTCAGTTTGACCATCTTTTGCATGAGCTCCACTAGATCATATGAGGGGCATGGTAGTAATTATGGCTTACCTCCCCTTTTGATAAAAAATAAAATATTACAACCATTTGCGTCTCTGAGAAAAAAAATCAGAAAAAATATTATAGAGGAATTTAAATCAACCTCTAGTTGATTCTAGTCAACTTGAAATTGACTTCTGTGCACATCCTGCCATGACATGAAATCGCCCTGGCCATCAGGCACAGCCACCACAGCCAATGGTGATGGGCAAACAGCATTGAAAGATTTCTCATCTATATTAAATGGTTGACTAGTATTTTACAAAGTAGAGGCTTTGACTGTAAACTGATTTTTAGACTAGTACAATTGGTCTATTTTTAAAAAAAAATAAATGCATTTTTTCAACTCTATTTGGATGCCTTTTCTATTCATGTCACTGCAGGCTAAATACCTTGATCTTACTAGTACATATATTACAAGAAGATTTAAATCTTGTGATTAAAGTGTGTGGTAAAATAATACTTTGGGAAGTGTGCTACAGACAGAGGTTCATCTTAAGGTTCGGCTTAAATATTTTTATCATAATTCATAAAGCTGTGCATGGGCACTGGAATTTGTGCAGGGCCATTATAAAAATATAACACTTATAAATTTAATATGGAAAAGAAGAGAAGTAACAAGAGGTCTGGGTTGTTAAACAAATCATACTGTTTGGGCAGGTCCGCTGATTTATTCAGTCTTACCCCTTCCCTAAAGCCATTTAGCACAGGGTTTGAATTTATCTCACATTCTTAGCACTGCAGAATGGATTCTGAATCCATCACTGCTATTCCAAGAGTGAATATTCTCTATTCTCTATTTAATAATAGAACTTTCACAACCTGAAATCGCCTAAACTATGAATATTCCACAGGAATCTTAAAATCTGGTTTTTATTGACTGATTAAATCTGCAAAAAATAGAAGATTTAATGAAGTAGTGGACAAATTTTAGTGGGATGCATTTACTTTGATGGGTGACAAATTGTCCAGATCAATATTCTTCAGCTTCTATGAAGAAACTTTTTATTTAAAAATGGATATTGTAATTGTTTCATTATTGTATGATGTCTATTGTCTGCTAGTTGTGAGGGTATCTGTCAATTTATTATTTTTATCAATAGTAACAAATCAGCTCAGGATTTTGATCAACCACTTAACTCTAATCAGTTGATTATTTAATTCCAGTAATATATAATTGCTCTTTCACATATCATTAACTTTAGGATTTTTTTTTCATAAACCCAAAATCATCACTTTCTTGCTACAAACTGCAAATATAATTCAAAGATTCTCATATTAAGGTAACTTGGTTTCATTTGAGGAATTTGTTAAATATTTCCTTACTTTATGTTGCAAATGCTGATATTTA
>NW_027257330.1:0-26896 GCF_029215685.1 Pituophis catenifer annectens
AAATTAAAAATAAAATCTCTTGTTAATGAGCTGGCGCTGCCATTTGACATCCTGTTGTTTATGGCTCTTTAACTCAGATTTGCGGCTTAGCATATGTCCCGAACCAAAACAGCCATCAATCTTGGTTTCCAGAATCCAGTCCCATAACCACAAATTACAGCCCTTTAAAGGGTTTGATATCGCTAGCCACAAAGAGTGCTCAAAGAACCACAGAGACATGGGATAAAGTGGAATTACGTGTACAACAAAGCTTTTTTTAGTTTAGCAAGTTAAGCAAGCCGGCTAGAGCTAAACTCGCCATTTCTTTGTGGCCGTTTTTAGTTGGTGTTTACCTAGAAGCATGCAAGACCGTAGTTTGTCCTCCTGGCTTATTCTGAGAATATCAAGCAGAAAGGGAACCAAGGGTATGCCATAGGGCAGTGTTTCTCAAACATGGCAACTCTGTGGGGGCTTCAGCTTCCAGAATTCCCCCATCCTGACTGGGGAACTCTGGGAGTTGAAGTCCACATATCTTAAAGTTGCCACGTTTGCAAACACTGCAGGGAACTAGAAATTCTGTTAGCTTTTTGAAATGAACAGTGCTAATCAGGGGTGGGCTGGTGGGGGTTTGCAGGGGTTCGGGAGAACCTCTAGCTAAGATTCTGTGCAGTTCGGAGAATCCCCAAATCCCCACCCCGCCCCTCCCAGCAGTCCCCACGTGGCCCATTTTGGATGCAGGTAAGTGCAGGATGCGCGCAAAGACTCAGGGAGAGCAAAAAACAGGCCTATCAGAAGTTCAGGAAGGCTGGAAATGGGCCTGTTTCCAGCCTCCAGAAGGCCTCCGGAGCCTGGGGAGTAGTGGTAGGTTGCTACCGGTTCTCCCCAGTTCTTGAGAACCGGTAGTGGAAATTTTGAGTAGTTCAGAGAACCAGTAACTACCACCTCTGCCTGGCCCCACTCCCAATCTATTCGCTGCCTCCCAAGTCCCAGCTGATCGGCTAGAAGGAAAAATACTGTTTAAACTCTTGCCGCGGCGCTTCAAAGGGCCGCCCTATAGCTGATCAGCAGTAAAAGGCAGTGTGGTGGTAGACCAGTGCACTCCAAAAACAAATAGGTAGACCGGAATACTCCAAAAAAACAAATGGGTAGACCGGGGTTACGGCTCTGCAAGAAGTTAAAAGCCTTGTAGACCAGTACCTCTGCTAAATCCTAAAGAATTGTCACATGAACATCAAACCACACCCACAAAATAAGCCATGCCCACAAAACCAGTAGTAAAATTTTTTAGAACCACCCCTGCTGGGGAGGCCATTTTCGCCCTTCCGGAGGCTCGAGGAAGACCTCTGGAGCCTGGGGAGGGCAAAAACCCCTCCCCCCAGTGATGTAGGAGGCCGACTAGGCCACACCCACCATGGCCACATCCACCCATCAACCAGGCAAAGAACCTCTTGCTAAAATTTTTGAAGCCACCGATGGCGCTAATGCTACATTCTTCTGGCAAAACAGCACTGAATGCATGATGGGGAAAAAATAGTTAAAATATTTAGCACCGATGAAGTGGAATTTAAATGTGCATGCTTGTTAATTGGACATCTTGTAAGGGATGAAAATTAATGCCGGGAAAGTGCGTTCTTTTTACAAACTGTGGGACAAATCATTTTTTTTCACCTGTGGATTTTCTGGTAAGAAAGGCCTCCCTTAAAGAGTGGTCATTAAGTGCAGGGCTAGGGAAAAGGAAAGCTTTATTAGAGTTATTTTCACTTATGCCAATTGATGAGTGCCATTAATGCTTTTCACAGTTTCTTTCCTGCACCCTGAGGGCAGACTAATGCGCTATTAGGGAAAAGTAGAAAGCTTGCATTGGGAATGTGCCAAGTTGGAACATCGTAATTAAAGAAAGAAGCTCAGAGCTTCATCTGCGAAGAAGAAGAAGAAGAAAGAAGAAGAAGAAGAAGAAGAAGTAAGAAGAAGAAGAAGAAGAAGAAAGAAGAAGAAGAAGAAGAAGAAGAAGAAGGAGAGAATAGAAGAAGAAGAAGAAGAAGAAGAAGAAGAGAAGAGGAGGAGGAGGAGGAGAGGAGGAGGAGAGAGGAGGAGGCGATAGAGGAGGAGGAGGAGGGGAGGAGGAGGAGGAGGAGGGAGTGAGGAGGAGAGAGGGAGAAGTGCACAATAGTTGGACTGCAGATTATATCTTTAGTTCATGGTATACTTTACTTGACACCCAAAGGACCAAGGTTCCCCACACATAATCCCCAAACACACTCCCACCCACCATAATTCCCCACCCCTAAACCAACCAAACATGCCACACAACAGACCAAGTAATACTGTCCAACAGCTCATTGATGGTGGCCCGTTTAGTTCATTGTTGAGTAGCAATTATTAGCTGTGGTATAAAAACTATTCATGAGAGGAGGAGGAGGAGAGAGGAGGAGGAGAGAGGATGATAGAGAGAAGGAGAAGGAGAAGGAGAAGAGAGAAGAAGAAAGAAGAAGTAAGAAGAAGAAGAAGAAGAAGGAAGAAGAAGAAGAAGAGAGTAAGAAGAATAGAAGAAGAAGAAGAAGAAGAAGAAGAAGATCATTGCATATTCAAGTGCGAATTGAGACGCCTTCGCTATATTAGGAGGCGATACTATAACAATAGACTGTGAAATTAATACTTATGCTCAAATTGAATTACATCTCCGAGCAATGTTTGCACTCTCACACTGAGATGAACAACCACAGACCCGCGGGATGGGCAGCTCCCGAAAAGATGTGAGATAGCAAGGCTCAGAGTTATGGGACCATTAGATAACCAAGGTTTGAGGTTCTAGCTTAGCAAAGCACTGGGGGATTCAGTCTGCTTTGGGAAAATGGATTGCCCCCCCCTTCCTTCTGACAGCCCTTAGATATTGAAGACTGCTATCATGCACTCCTCATCCTTCTCTTCACTAGACTAGACATACCCAATTCCAGCAACTGTTCTTCATATGTCTATGGAGATTCTCAGTCCTCCAGGTCATGGTTGTCCCAAAGGTGCTTTTTTTCAGGAGGCAACTGGACTTTCTGGTTTATCTTTGAAGACTTTTCACTTCTCATCAAGAAACTTTTTCAGCTCTGACTGGAGGGTGGGGAATGGAAGGATTTATACTCCTTGCAGACAGCTGGTCATTTGTGTTCTTTTAGAGAGTCGTTGAGGCACTTGGAGGTTTATCTGTGTCCTCAGCTGAGTAGTGCAAATGGATGTGGAGCCTTCTTGGAACTGTTGAAAAGATTGTGTTGTAGACTGAAGATAGATGATGTCGTATCCTTCTTTCTTACAGTGGTCATTCAAAGTTACAATGGCACTGAAAAAGGTGATCTTTGCAGACAGCTGGTCATTTGCGTTCTTTTAGTGGGTTGTTAAGATTCCATTCCCCACCATCCAGCCAGAGCTGAAAAAGCTTCTTGGATGAGAAGCGAAACATCTTCAAAGAAAAACACAGAAAGTCCAGTTGCCTCATGAAAACAACAACAACAACAACAAACAAAACAAAAGCACCTTTGGGATGGTCTTCATATGTTTTTAGCCTCCAGCCCCCTAATCGTACTTTGTTGCTCTTCTGTTGTGACCCCGACTCCGAGCCTGTCCTAACAGAGGAAGGGGACTCAGAAGTTGATGGAGAGGAACTGACAATGCCTCCCTCTTCAGGACCCTCCTTTCTGGCAATGCCTCAGGTTCCATCCGAAGGCCAGGAGGAACAGCCTGGGATGTGCCTGGAGGAAGGCATATCGGAGCACCAATTGATAGGGAGCGAGGATGATGAATCCTGGCTTGATCCCAGGCAGTGTCGGAGGGAGAAGCGTGCGCAGCAACGGAAGAGGCGTGGGAGGGCCAGAGATTGAGCTGAGTCACAGAGCCACGCCCCACCAGGAATAAAAGTGGGTGGGATTGCTCTTCAGGCTTTGTGACGGACAAAGTTAAACCCTGAAAGTCACATCGTGATCTCTGAAATTCGGCTTGGATATATTTTGGACTGAACATTGACTAAACTCTTGTCTCGTGGATAATTTGTTGCTCCTGGAACGGACTGAAGATAAGTCCTCTTCTGCTTTATGGGAGTGAAAACGGTCTTGGCAGCATTCAGCAGTTTGCTGCCAAAACCTTGGTCTGCCAAGAATTCTAATCTGTTTACCTAATAAAATACTGGCAGGTGTGCTTGGTATATTATGTTTGCCTGTGTGAGGAAGGGGGACAGAACATCTTCTCTGAACTCTTTCCAGAGTCTCAACATTTTTTACATCATGGCGACCAAAACTGGATGCAATTCAAAATTCAAATTCAAACCTTTATTGTCAGTACATGACATATGTACAATGAGATTGGTGGAGCTCCCTCAGTGCACCCACCCCCCAACACGATACAACTCACAGTGAAGACAGAAAATCCCTAACCCAATAAATCATATTAACAAAACCGCCAGTCGTATTGCACCAATGTAAATATGTACACGTTGCAGCGGCCCTGCAAGTCCATCGTACTACGTAGTTATGTTGTTATTTCTCATTCAGGAGTCTGACAGCTGACGAATATTCTTCAGCCTGTTTGTGCGGCTGGCTATGCTTCTATATCTCCTTCCCAACGACCAGGGTGTGAGTCATCCCTGAGGATTTTCCTCACTCTTCTAAGGCAGCGAGCCCTAGCAATCTCGTCTAGTGGTATCAGGGGACAGCCCTCGATGTTTTGTGCTGTGCTCACCACTCTCTGTAATGTTTTTCTATCCGCGGCTGTCTATCCGCGGCAACATTCCAAGTGTGGCCTTACCAAGGCATTATAAAGTGGCACCAACACTTTTACGTGACCTTGATTCTATCCCTATGCGAATGAACTTCAGATACATTATGCGAAGACCCGGCTCTCTGGAGAAATCTCTGGTTGTTGGGAAAGGTGGAAGGAAAGAGAAGAAGAGGACAACCAGTGGCAAGGAGGATGAATTCAGTTACAGTTGTGATGATGCACAGCTGGAATATCTGAAGAACCAGATTAGGGCAGGTCATCATGGAGAAAAATCTATCTAAGTCAGGGGTGTCAAATTCGCATCATCACGGTGGCATCACATGTGATGTATTGGGACTTTTACCCCTTTCGCTAAACCGGGCATGGGCGTGGCCAGCGTGTGACGCATCCGGCCCACAGGCTGTGAGTTTGGCAACCCTGAACTATCTATCTATCTATCTATCTATCTATCTATCTATCTATCTATCTATTTATTTATTTATTTATTTCATTAATCATATTTCTATGCCGCCCACTCTCCGAGGACTCTGGGCGGCTTACAACAATCGACAGTATACTAAATAGCATATTGCCCCCAACAATCTGGGTCCTCATTTTACCCACCTCGGAAGGATGGGAGGCTGAGTCAACCTTGAGCCGGTGAGATTTGATCTGCTGATCTGCTGAACTAGCAGTCAGCTGAAGTAGCCGCAGTACAGCACTCTAACCACTGCGCCACCTCGGCTCGGATCTAGATAGTCACTTAGAGTCAATAATCAATGCAAAGACCCAGCTCCCTTGAAAAGTCTATAATCCAGGGGAAAATGGGAAGAAAAAGAAAAGAAGACAACCAGCTTCAAAGTTACAACGGCGATGGGTCCACCATTGGGAGATGTGAAAGACCAAGTTATGATAGACCATTATGGAGAAAGTCTGTCTATGTGTGGCTGCTCAGAAGCAACCTTGATTTGATGGCACGTAAGCAATTGGTCAATCCATCAAGTTCCTTGGAAGGTTAAAATTCAACAAAAGGAGGTACCTGTTTTGTTTTTTGTTTTTTTTAAAGTGGGTGGGATTTTTTAACCTAGTATAATCAGTAGTGCTACCTTGTCTGCTAACATTTTCTTGGTATTTCTTTGGTTCTTTACAAAAACACCTGCAATAATGTTAATGAGCCACAGTGGCACAGTGGTTAGAGTGCAGTACTGCGGCTAGTTCAGCTGACTGCTAGCTGCAGTTCAGCAGATAGAATATCACCAGGCTCAAGGCTGACTCAGCCTTCCATCCTTCCGAGGTGGGTAAAATGAGGACCCAGATTGTTGAGGGCAGGAGGCTGACTCTGTAAACCGCTTAGAGAGGGCTGTAAAAGCACTGTGAAGTGGTACATAAGTCTGAGTGCTATTGCCTTTCCTTCCTTCCTTCCTTCCTCCCTCCCTCCCTCCCTCCCTCATCCATCCATCCATCCACCCACCCACCCACCCATCCATCCATCCATCCACCTACCCATCCATCCATCCATCCATCCATCCATCCATCCATCCATCCATCCATCCAGTATTGCAGGCTAACTCTGTTGACTGCCAGCAATTCAATTCTGACCAGCTTAAGGTTGACTCTGCCTTCCATCCTTCCGAAATCAGTATAATGAGGACCCAGATTGTTGGGAGCAAGAGGCTGACTCTGTAAACCACTTAGAGAGGGCTGGAAAGCACTATGAAGTGGTACATAAGTCTGAGTGCTATTGCCTTTCCTTCCTTCCTTCCTTCCTTCCTTCCTTCCTTCCTTCCTTCCTTCCTTCCTTCCTTCCTTCCATCTTCCTTTCTTTCTTCCTCCCTCCCTCCCTCCCTAATCCACCCACCCATCCATCTATGATGCACAGTGATTAGAATGCAGTATCACAGGCTAACTCTGCCCACTGCCAGGAGTTTGATCCTGACTGGCTCAAGGTTGACTCAGCCTTCCATCCTTCCGAGGTGGGTGAAATGAGGACCCAGATTGTTGGGAGCAAGAGGCTGACTCTGTAAACTGCTTAGAGAGGGCTGTAAAGCACTATGAAGCAGTATATAAGTCTAAGTGCTATTGCTGTTAATGTTTTAATTTCTACCTGTATATCATTTTATTTAAAAATTCACCAAGATTTTGAGTTGCTGATAGGGTTAGGGTGGGAGTTTTGCACCAGATTTCCCCACCCCACATTTTTTCCTGGTCTCATCTAGCGATTGCAGCTGAAAACTAAAAACGGGTATACTCTCTCCTCATTTTTTTTTTACCTAGTAGATAAAATAATAATAATAATTTAAAAAGAAACCTATTCACGGAACAAAATGAACATGTGTGACCCCAACAAACTTTTGAAGAAAAGTAAGGTTTCTAAAGTAATAAATCAGTAGCACTTCTACCTAATTAGGAGATCTTAATAAAAAAAAAATACCCAAAATATATTCATTAAAGAGTAAAGGTGAGTGGTTATTTGTGCTTGTCGGTATGTCTGTGAGTGTGAACGTGTGTCCGATTGTCATTTAATTCTGAATAGATCTAAAAGTCTTGGAATCTTTTCTCTCCCACCTCTAAAACCTGAAATAGCATCCTGGAAATAGGTATAATAAAAGGGAGATAAAAGCCGCACGATGTTGCATTTTAGCAGCTGCGCACGGTGTAACCCTTGGCAAGGAGGGTGGGGAAATTCCTTTCAATTCGTAGCTGTTCCTTAAGATGCTAATTTTGAGAAAAAGGCTTTCAAAAGGGAAGAGTGGGAAAAAGGCTGCAAAGATGGAGGCAGGAAAAGATAGTCTAGAGGTTCTTGTTTGGTGCTCCATCCTATTAAAGCAGCTTAAAATGTGGTCTCTGAAACCCTTGCGTGGCAGCCACTCCTAGAAAATTACCACTGACCTCTCATTTTTTAAAAAATGATAGAAAGGGGAAATGATTGCAAACCTGGAGATAAATCGTATTATTAGCTCGACTTACCGTATTTTTCGGAGTATAAGATGCACCTTCCCCCCCCCCCAAAAAAAAAGAGGGTGAAAATCTGGGTGCGTCTTATACTCCGAATGTAGCCCCGCCCAGCTTCTCAAACCGAGGTTTCAGAGGCTGAAAAAAGCATCAGAAAAGAAGCTTCAGAAAAGAAGCCCCCAAACAGAGTTTCAGAGGCTTTTTTTTTCTGAAGCTCTGTTTCGGAGGCTTTCAGAGGCAGGAAAAAAAGTTTTTTCTGAAACAGAGTTTCAGAAGTTTCAGAGGCAGAAAAAAAAGCAAGGCACAGAGTTCACAATCAAGGAACCTATTGCTAAAATTCACCTCTGGGAACAGCTGATTGGGGGTCTTCCGGGAGGCCAATCCACCTGCCAATCAGCTTTTTTCTTATTTTCCTCCCCAAAAACTAAGGTGCGTCTTATACTCTGAAAAATACGGTATATTGTGGTAGATGCTGATGGTGGAGACCTCAGTCTGGCAAGATTCTGTCTATAGGTGTGAAGCAATAAAGAACTCAGCCAGAGGTGGGATTCACTTACCTTCCCTACCGGTTTGCAAATGTGAGCACCCGCACCTCTTCCGCGCATAAGCACGGCCTTCCACGCATGCGCAAGGACTCAAAAACATGGCTAAATTGGAGGCCATTACATCCGGGTGGGTGGGCGGAGCCTCCCACAATCGCCACTACCGGTTCGCCCAAACCAGACAGAACCGGCTGAATCCCACCTCTGAACTCAGCTCAGAAGAACCACCATCTGTTTTGGGGCCTAACACATGATGACTGAGGAATCCTGGGAGTTGAAGTCCTCACATGGTGGCTGAAGAATTCTGGGAGTTGAAGTCCACACATGATGTGATGGAATGGAGAAAGGAGGTAGATCCTCAGGAGAGAGGAACTGCATTCCAGAGGAGTAAGAGGCAACTCAGCCAAGATACTATGTGTGAGAGAAAGAGGGTGAAGACAGCCTCTCCTTAAGAGTTCCAAGAGTATATTGCGGATGCAAATTATAGAGTCCTCAAGATTTTGTCTAGGGGTGTGTGAAGCAATAAAGAACTCAGCTTGGAAGAATCGCCACCTGTCATTCTTGATTTTGGACCTGGCTTGTGGCTCCACTGAGCTTGTTGATTAGAAGGTGGGCAGCTGAACAGTTCGAATCCCTACTGCCGCGTAACAGGGTGAGCTCCCGTTATTTGTCCCAGCTTCTGCCAACCTAGCCGTTTGAAAGCACGTAAAAAATGCAAGTAGAAAAATAGGGACCACCTTTGGTGGGAAGGTAACAGCGTTCCGTGCACCTTTTGGCATTGAGTCATGCCGGCCACATGACCACGGAGACATCTTCGGACAGCACTGGTTCTTTGGCTTTGAAACGGAGATGAGCACCACCCCCTAGAGTCAGGAACGACTAGCACATATCTGCGAGGGGAACCTTTACTTTACCTGAGTGCCTGGGGAATTCTGGGAGCAGCTGGAAGGATTAACAGTCATTCTTTGATTTCCCATCAGAAATGACATCACCTTGAAATGAACCATAGGGCTGTTGCACACACAAGAAAAGAGGCAATGAATGAAAATAAGTTTTGAACCCAAAAACTTTGGGTTCATTTCATCAATCAGCAAAATTTAAGCCATAGCGATAGAACAAATAGGGAAGGGACAAAAATAGAAAGGAGTAGGACAAGATCACTCCCTCCAAAAATGTATTTCCACGTGAATTTGTGGTGTTCCTGCATCTCCATTGAAGAAGTTGTCCTAGCTAGTACGTAGTTGAGGGAACCGCAAAGAAATCTTCTCTCAAAAGACAGTTTAACTTCTCAGGGAATTCTTGACCTGCAACTCAAGTCTGGCTGGATCTGAGGAGAATTGGAATCTAATAAACCCAAGGTTTCTTCCTTCCCCAGCACGTTCCAGATGTTCCTCAGGTCTATGTCACTAACATCCAAATAAAAATAAATGGCTTCTATTAGTTTACTTTATCATATGCTTAATTCACTCCATCACAAGTTCGGGGGTGGCTCTATGAAAAGCTAAACAAATGTACACAGTAACTGAAAACAAAAAAACGCACCAAGTTGTTGCAGAAGCAATGGAAAAATGACATCAATAATAGGGTCCTAGAGTGGGAGAGATTGTGGGAGGCAGGGAAAGGACCAGAAGTGCTATTCAGAAAGTTCTGACTAGTTCTGGAGAACCGGTAGCGGAAATTTTGAGTAGTTCAGAGAACCAGTAAATACCACCTCTGACTGGCCCTGCCCCCATCTATTCTCTGCCTCCCAAGTCCCAGCTGATGGGGAGGGAATGGGGATTTTGCAGTAACCTTCCCCTGCCACGTCCATCAATCCATGCCCTCCAAGCCATATCCCGCCCACCAAGCCACACTCACAGAACCGGTAGTAAAAAAAATTGAATCCCACCACTGGTATAGGGTATACTGTTGAGAAGGGGCTGGAGGAGAAGACCTCCAAGGTTCCTTCCAGCTCTGTTCTGTTCTGTTCTGTTCTGTTCTATTCTCTATTCTCTATTCTCTATTCTCTATGTTCTGTCCTGTCCTGTTTGGTTCTGTTCTGTTCTATTCTATTCTATTCTATTCTATTCTATTCTATTCTATTCTATTCTATTCTATTCTATTCTATTCTATTCTATTCTATTCTATTCTATTCTATTTTCTATTTTCTATTTTCTATTTCCTATTATTCCCTATTTCCTATCCTATCCTATCCTATCCTACCCTACCCTACCCTACTCTACTCTACCCTATTGTATTCACCACAACAATGGCAAAATCATTCTTTCTTGCAATTGTCCCGGGCCAGTTACTATGATGGCCATCACAATACAGATAGTCCTTAACTTACAACCATTCATTTAGTTATGATGACACTGAAAAAAGTGACTTATGGCTGTTTTTCACCCTTTCAGTCATTACAGCATCCCCATGGTCAAGTGAATTCAGGATGCTTGGCAACTGGCATGTATTTTTGATGGTTGTGGTGTCCTGGGATCACGTGATCCCCTTCTGTGACCTTCTGTCAAGCAAGGTCAACAGGGAAGCCAGATTCACTTAACAACCGTGCTGCTAACGTCACAGCTGCAGGGATTCACTTAACAACTGTGTCAAAGAAAGGTCGTAAAATGGGCCGAAATTCACTTAACAGCTGTTTCGCTTAGCAACAGAAAGTTTGGGCTTTTTTGTGGTCGTAAATTGAAGACTACCTAACCTGGAGACACATCAGCTGCCCAAGACAATTCTCGGAGTCCCCTTCTGCATACAGTCATTATTCCAACTTGATTTGCGTCTGCAGAACAGATTCATATGTTGGCTGGTTGATCCAGAGATGTATTAGGATGTTAAAAAAAACCAGGTCTAATTTTATAAATCTGGTTTTTTTTTTCCTCTTAATCTTGATTGATTTCAGTCAGGATCTTGGTCTCCATCTTTCCCATTATGGTGCTGGATGGTGGCTGCCATCTGGATGGGCTTCCTCCTGGCCAGACAGATTAATTCTTATATATATATCGGTGGCTTCGTTCAATTATGGGGTCTTTGCAATGATATCAGGGAGCCTTTCTGGTTTTCACTTGGTTTAGTTTTCTCATGTTAATATTTCTGATTATTTTTTCTTTTTCCCAGGCTGATCTTCCCAGGCATGCCAGTTACAGAGCTAAAAGCAGGAAAAAAATAAAAAGAGAAATAAGCAAAGCAAAGCAAATGCTTCTTTGCCATCTCCCAGGGAAATGCCAATCGTAGACTCGAATAAAAAGCCTTGGACTGAACAAATAGGAGTTCAACCAAGTGCAGCTAAACCCACTGGCTCTTGATTTAGATATTCCTGCAGCGTCGCAAAGCCATTCTCCACCGCTGTTCCTCAATCATATCCACTGGGATGCTCTCCCAGATCTGTGGTTTGGCTAATGGTGAGTGTGCTGTTAAGGATATTGGTGTTGTGTTACCAACCAGCAGAGTAAATGCACAAGGAAACGTTGCTGAGGGCAATGAATAAGAGATATGCAAACTGGTTTATCAAAAGCTTACTTTATAGTAGAAAAACAGTCTCATAGTCTTTAAACAAATTCCAAGTCTTTGCCAGTAAAATCAGTCCAGTAGTTACAGATATCTTCTTACTAAACAGACAGTAGTTGGTTAGAATAACAAACTCACTCTGGTTCACAAACCACGATGGTAGCAGATCCATCAAACCATGATTAGCAGATAGCAACTCCTCTCAATGGTAGCTTATCATAGCAACTCCACACACAATGGTAGCATATCACATCAGCTTCATACACAATGGCAGCATATCATAGCAGCTTCATACACAACGGCAGCATATCATAGCAGCTTCATACACAATGGCAGCATATCATAGCAGCTTCATACACAATGGCAGCATATCATAGCAGCAACTGAACACGTTACAATACCTTGCTTAAATACTCTCACAACCAGTGATTACCTAATTACAGCATGACTCAGCATTACAATGAATCCGCAAGAAAACTTTCAAGTCACATAATACATTTACAGATTAAAGTTACAGTACACTTATATTGCCTGGACAACTTGTTAGGCTCAAACCCTATCCTAACATGTGCCCTCAATCATGCCCCAAGGAGATGCATTAACAAAGGCCCATTTCATGTTTCTTTTTTCTCGCCCGAGCTGTAGAAAAGGGGGCCACTATCACAATTTTATTTATTTAGGTGCCTTCAAATTAGGGATTGACTCCTGCCATCATCTGGGTAAGTCCCTGGAGTTTTCTTGGCCAGCTTTCAGAAGGTGCTTGCCATTGCCTTCTTCCTAGGGCTGAGAGAGAAGGACTGGCCCAATGATATGGATTGAAAAAGTGATAGAGATGGCTGGCATTTGGGAGTTTGCCAAACCCTGGCGATCCTTGGCTAGAGGATTGTCTGAACCCTGCCAAACCCCCAGGTGCCCTCCCCTCCTACAAGATCCTTCCGACTCTGTTAATCTGTAAATAAATAAATCATAAACGGATCACCGAGCCCAGGTTTAATCCACCTTATTGGGCTAAGATATTTCATTTGAATTTCATTTCATTTGAAATGGGATTTCCTTGCCTAGTTACAGCTACTTGCTGAGAATGAAAAGCACAGGGTGAAGCTAATTAAAGCAAGACGTTTGAACCAAATTTTTCTTGAGCCAAGACGTTTGCGTTCAGAACCAGAACAGAAACGATTTTAGGTTATTCTTAGTCAACTCTGCCAGTTGCTCTACGTTTTCTTCATTTCAGCAGCCTGGAATGGTACTGTGGGAAAAAGCTGACCACTTTTCACATCCAATCATCCAGAGATCTACTTCTTTAAGGAAGGAATTCTGAGAAAGTGAAATTGGTTCAGAGAACGGCAACGTGGACGATCAAAGACTAGAGATTAAGTCGTAGGAAGGGAGATGGAAGGAGCTGGATAATCTTAGGAGGTCTGTGCAAATCCTTTTGGATTTGATTTCCAAAAGATGCTTCAGAGATCAGAGACATCCCAGCAATTGCCAGCTGCTTGGGAACAGTTTCTAAGAAAACATCAGGCAGAGATCACCAGGGGGTTTGAGCTTTAGCTTAAATAAAACTCAAGAGAGTTCTATCTATCTATCTATCTATCTATCATCTATCTATCTATCTATCTATCTATCTATCTATCTATCTATCTATCTATCTATCTATTTATTGGTTCGATTTATATGCCGCCCTTCTCCAGAGACTCAGGGCGGCTTACAATGCATTAAGCAACAGCCTTCATACTTTTGTATATACCTGCTTAGTAGGGCTTTCGGGGCCCCCTAAGCAGTGTTCTTTTTACACAAAGTCAGTTTATTGCCCCCACAATCCGGGTCCTCATTTTACCTACCTCGAAAGGATGGAAGGCTGAGTCAACCTTGAGCCTGGTGAGATTTGAACTTGCAGTAATTTAAATGGAAATGTTCCCACTTCGCATACTTTCTGAAGGATGGATCCCCTATCCAATGCCTTCCAGCAGTGATGAGTTGCTCCTGGTTCGGTCCGGTTCTTGCGAACTGGTAGTAAAAGCGGCAGGAGACTCCGCCCACCTGCCCAGATGTCATCATGGATGATCTGTGCATGCGCAGAAGTTTGCGCTTCCATTGCAAACTGGTAGTAAAGGTAAGTAGAACCCATCCCATATCCCAGGTATGTATAGTCTAGTGAAGAGAAGGACCAGGGGGGAGACATGATAGCAGTGTTCCAGTTTGAGGGGCTGCCACAGAGAGGAGGGGTTTTTCCAAAGCTGTTGTGGCCCATCAGTGGCCTGTGAGGATTGTAGCTGACTCTGATAGTGAGGAGGCTGGTGTGGTGTTGCGCCAGCAGCCTGTGCAGCTGGCACTCGAGTCGGACAATAAGGAGGCTGGAGAAGATGTGGTGCCAGAGGCGAGGATTCAACCAGGGCCTTCAGAACCTCCAGAACCTCCTTTAAGTGAAGAGGAAGAAGAGGAGGAGCCTCTTCTCGAAGCACGGGCACACAGAGCTACCAAAAGGCAGGAGTGGCTCCTCAGGAGGAGTCTCCTCGAGAGTAAGACTTGGGGCTAATTGGCTACTCCCTTAGCCTATTTAAGGAGGAATGCCGACTGAAGCAATTTGTAGGGAACAACTTTAGTTCACTCTATTTCGCGTCTGGATTCTCTGCAAATTGCTTCTGGGCTTTCTGCCAACTTTAGTAAGATTGTGATTACTTTATCTTTGGTTTCTTGTAAGCTGTTAAGAAAGTTTATTAACAGCCTTTGTTTTGAAAAAGACTGAGTTAATTTTAGTAAATTAACTTTTGTACAAACTTTGTGTGTGCTGTATTCTTTGGGGTCTGTAGCTGGGGCAGAACAAAAGCACCTGAAGGCCAGACAAGGAATAATGGCTGGAAACTGAACAAGGAGAGATTCAACCTGGAAATAAGTTCTTACTGTGGGTTTCTCCTTAGTTCAAGGTTGGATTTCTCCTTCATTCGTTTCCAGCCATTAGTTCTTGTTTTGCTTCTTTGGAGAATAGGTTGATCCTCCTCGTCTCTGTGACAGCCCGTCAAATATTTGGAAGATTGCTATCATGCCCCTCCAGTCTTTCTCTTTGTTAGATTAAACATATCCAGTTCTTGCAACTGTTCACCCTATGTTTTAACCTCCAGCCCCCCCAGTTATATTTGTTGCTCTTCTCCACATTCTTTCCAGAGTCTCAACATCTTTTTTTGTATTGTGGTGACCAAAACTGGATGCAGTACTCCAAGTGTTGTCTTACCAAAGCAATATAAAGCAATACTAACACTTTTTGAAACTATTCCTCTGTTGATGCAGCCGAGGATTGCATTGGCTTTTTTGGCAACTGCAGCACATTGCTGACTCATACTTAAGTGGTGGTCTACTAGAACATGTAGCTCCTTCTCACAGTTACTGCCGTTGAACCAGGTGCCCTCTATTCTACACCTGTGCTTTTGGTTTTTCTTCTTGTTGTTGTTAGTTGCGAAGTCATGTCCGACCCATCGTGACCCCATGGACAATATTCCTTCAGGCCTTCCTGTCCTCCACCCTCCTCTGGAGTCCATTTAAACTCACGCCGACTGCTTCAGTGACTCATCCAGCCACCTCGTTCTCTGCCGTCCCCTTCTTCTTTTGCCCTCAATCATTCCCAGCATTAGGCTGTTCTCCAGTGAGTCCTTCCTTCTCATTAGGTGGCCAAAGTATTTGAGTTTCCTCTTCGGGATCTGGCCTTCTAAAGAGCAGTCAGGTTTTTTATATATATATTAATATTTTTATTCGACATTTTTAACTTTTAAAATCACGATTACACTATTACAGCTTTCTGTTATCGGATTTTTTTCTTAATTTCAACTTATCCATAGGCCAATTGTTTTATACATATACGTTCTTATTTCATAGTTACTTATTTGTATAATATATACAATATTTACATGTCTACTACACTCTAAATATATATTTTTTTGTTTTATTATCTTTCCTATACATTCACTATACATTGATTTTAGACTTCTTTTCAAGCCAATTATACCACCTGTTCCATGTCTCATAATACACTGTTTCCTCTCTGTCCCTTAATTCCATCGTTAATTTGTCCACTTCTGTGCATTCTAGCACCTTTTTTATGATCGTTGCATTTGATGGAGTGTTTTCTTGCTTCCAATTTTGGGCGAATGTAATTCTGGCTGCAATGATTATATGGAGCATGATGTATTGAATTTCTTTACTTATGTTTCCCTTTATTATACCCAAAAGGAATAACTCTGGCTTCATATCAATTTTTTGTTCAATAATTTCCTCCAACCATTTTTTGATTTTTGTCCAATATTCCCTAGCTTTGGGACATGTCCACCACATGTGATAGTAGGTCCCTTGTTGGTGGTTACATTTCCAGCAGTTTGGTGGTCTATTGGGAAACATTTTGGCCAATCTCGCCAAGGGTAAGTGCCATCTATAAAACATTTTGTAAATTTTCTCCTTGTATGCAGCTGATATTGTCATTTTATAATTTCTTCCCCATAATTTTTCCCAATGAAGAGCAGTCAGGGTTGATCTCCTCTAGGACTGACTGGCTTGATCGCCTTGCAGTCCAAGGGACTCACAGGAGTCTTCTCCAGCACCAGAGTTCAAAGGCCTCTTTGATGTTCAGCCTTCCTTATGGTCCAACTTTCACAACCATACATTGCAACTGGGAAAACCATAGTCTTGACTTTTTTCTTTCTTTTTTCTTTTTGTTGGTTTTTCTTGCCAGAGTGCAAAACCTTATTTTTCTCAACACTGAACTGCATTTTGTTGGAAAAGCTTCTTGTTGTGCCCTCAGGTGCTTTGGAGAATAAGTCACCTTCCTCTTCTCTGTGACAGCCCCTCAAGTATGGGAAGACAACTCCCCCCCCACTCTTCTTTTCAAAGATGTGTTAAAATGTTTTTCAGGGATCCAGAAAGTTTCTTTCCTGAGAAATTTCAATCTAAATGGAAGAAAGCTTTTTTTATTTATTTTTTTAAAGGACAGCTTCTTCTATCTGAATACAGATTGTCCTTGGCATTTGTGTCAAGAGAAATTTCTTTCTACTGTACCTCGTATTCCTTAGTGACTTCCCATACCTAGTACCCCTAAAGAACAAATTAGTTTCTCCTTCGATTCCCAGAATTGCTACACAATTTTGTTCTTCGCACTTTCTGTTCCATCCGAAGACATATTAGTGTAAAACTCTTTGGAAAAAAGATTCTGACTAGCTAGACATAACCTTTTTAGATTAGATTAGATTAACAGAATTGGAAGGGACTTGTAAGGTCATCTAGTCCAACCCCCTGCCCAAGCAGGAAACCCAACACCATTTCTGACAGATGGCTGTCCAATCTCTTCTTGAAAGCCTCCAGTAGTTGAAGCTCCCACAACTTCTGAAGGCAACTTCTGTTCCATGGGTTGATTGCTCTCACTGTCAGGAAATGTCTCCTTATTTCCAGGTTGAATCTCTCCTTGTTCAGTTTCCATCCATTATTCCTTGTCTGGCCTTCAGGTGCTTTAGAAAATAGCTTGACTCTCTCCTCTCTTTGGAAGCCCCTCAAATATTGGAAGACTGCTATCCTGTCTCCCCTGGTCCTTCTCTTCACTAGACTAGCCATGCCCAGTTCATTAAACTAGACATACCCAGTTCCTGAAACCGTTCTTCATATGTTTTAGTCTCCAGTCCCCTAATCATCCTGGTTGCTCTCCTCTGCACTTTTTCTAGAGTCTCCACATCTTTTTTATAGTGTGGTGACCAAAACTGGATGCAGTACTCTAGGTGTGGTCTTACTAAGGCTTTATAGAATGGTATTAGTACCTCCCTTGATCTTGATTGTATCCATCTGTTAATGCAATTTAGGATTGCATTGGGTTCTTTAGCTGCCGCTACACACTATTGGCTCATATTTAACTGATTGTCCACCAAGACTCCAAGATCCCTCTCACAGTCACTGCTATTAAGCCTGGTTTCACCCAGTCTATATGTATACTTCTGGTTTTTCTTGCCTAAGTGTAAGACATTATTTTTCTCTACATTGAATCTCATTTTGTTAGATAAGGTCCAGGGTTCAAGTCTGTCAGGTCAACCTGCTCCACAAAGAAGGGAGCGAAGCCTCCCCATTGCATTACAAAGATTGATTTGAGGGGCTATTGTTAATCATATCAACTTCAAGAAGTCCTCAACTTACGACCACAATTGAGCCCCAGATTTCTGTTGCTAAGCAAGATGGTTGTTAAGGGAGCTTTGCCCCATCTTACAACCTTTCTTGCTACCGTTGTTAAGTGAATCACTGCAGTTGTTAAGCAAGCAGCAGGGTGGTTAAGTGAATCGGGCTGCCCCATGGACTTTGCTTGTCAGAAGGTCGCAAAAGGGATTTGCATGACTTTGGGGTGCTGCAGCGGTCATAAGAATGAGCCAGTTGCCAAGCGTCTGAATTTTGATCCCCTGACACTGGGGATGCTGCAAAGGTCATAAGTTATAAGTCATTTTTTTTCCCCAGTGCTGTGCTAACTTTGAACGGTCATTAAATGAACGGTGGTAAGTCAAGGACCACCTGTGCTTCTGCTAAACCTGAATTTTAAGAAATGCAATCAGATTTGGTCTTGATTGTGCAAATTAGTTAGTCTCTTCTTGAGAGCCTCTAGTGATGAAGCTCCCACAACTTCCGAAGGCAACTTCTACTGGTTGATTGTTCTGTCAGAAAATTTCTCCTTATTTCTAGGTTGAATCTCTCCTTGATCAATTTCCATCCATTATTCCTTGTCTGGTCCTCAGGTGCCTTGGAAGATAGCTTGACCCCCTTCCTCCTCTCTGTGACAGCCCCTCAAATATTGGAAGACTGTTATCCTATCTCCTCTGGTCCTTCTCTTCACTAGACTAGCCATGCCCAGTTCCTGCAATTGTTTTTCATATGTTTTAGTCTCCAGTCCCCCAATCATCCTGGTTGCTCTTCTCTGCACTGTTTCTAGAGTCTCAACATCTTTTTTATAGTGTGGTGACCAAAACTGGATGCAGTATTCTAGGTGTGGTCTTACTAAGGCTTTATATAAAAAGTGGTCTCTTGGTTTAAAACTATGAATGCTTTGCATCATATGAAATTAGACATTTTTCATTTCAACCTTTTTTTTTTAATTTGATTTATATGCCGCCCTTCTCCGGAGACTCAGGGCGGCTTACAATGCGTTAAGCAATAGCCTTCATTCTTTTGTATATTTTATACAAAGTCAGCTTATTGCCCCCACAAACTGGGTCCTCATTTCACCTACCTTAGAAAGGATGGAAGGCTGAGTCAACTTTAAGCCTTGGAGAGATTCGAACCAGCAGAAATTGCAGGCAGCTGTGTTAATAATGGGGTGCACTAAACCACTGTACTATCAAGGCTCTTTTCCCCCAGGGCAATAAAATTTTGCGTACCCAAGCGTACCCACCTGTTGCTTCCAGAGGAGGTTTACAAGCCCTTGGATATTTTCTCCGTCACTTTTTTCCCCCCAATAAAAATGCTTGTTGGATTCCGTCCTGAGCCAAGTTTATAACACCTCGGTCTTCAATCCATAAAAAGATTTGCCTCGATTGACCCAGACCAAAATATGAACTAAAGAGCTGCAAACATGCTATTAATCTGGAGAGTCCAAATTTGATATAAGACTCCAAACATTTTGAGCAACAATTTCCAAGGGTCCTGTAGCCGCTCAGCGTGAATTGCCCTGGAATATTTATCATTTGGCTTTGCTCACCCAGCCAGAAAACAAGATCAACCAGAGATAGAAGGGAAGGGCAGTCTTGTGAAACGGTAAAAGCTGGCTTGCAAAATCCAGACTGGAGACCATCCTGTTCAGCCTGAAAGATTCAAGATTTGGCTTGTACCATTTCTGTTCTGGGTACTCAATTGAAGGCCAAGAAGAGAGTTTCTAAGCTTCAGAAAACCACAAAGTAAAATGTTGTTAATCTAGGAATAAGCCCTTCTAAGTGAAGGCTAAGGGGACACGGTGGCTCAGTGGCTAAGACGCTGAGCTTGTCAATTGTTGACAAGCAATTTAGTCTGTTGAGTCTGGATAGCTCAACAGACTAAAAGCCTGTTATTAACATTCAGCTGTCTGCAATTATTGCATGTTCGAATCTCCCCAGGCTCAAGGTTGACTCAGCCTTCCATCCTTTCTAAGGTAGGTAAATTGAGGACTCAGTTGTGGGGGCAATAAGCTGACTTTGTATAAAATATACAAAAGTATGAAGGCTATTGCTTAACGCACTGTAAGCCGCCCTGAGTCTCCGGAGAAGGGCGGCATATAAATCTAATTTTAAAAAAAAAATTGAAAGGTTGGCAGTTCAGCGGTTTGAATCCCGAGTGCCACATGATTGGGTGAGCTCCCGTGACTTGTCCCAGCTTCTGCCAACCTAGCAGTTCGAAAGCACGTAAAAAAGGCAAGTAGAAAAATAGGGACCACCTTTGGTGGGAAGATAACAGCGTTCCGTGCGCCTTTGGTGTTTAGTCATGCCAGCCACATGGCCACGGAGATGTCTTCAGACAGCACTGGCTCTTCGGCTTTGAAACGGAGATGAGCACCGCCCCCTAGAGTCGGGAACAACTAGCTCATATGTGCGAGGGGAAACTTTACCTTTACCTTTATGCTGATTTGACCTGGAGGTGAGAGAGAGAGGGGGGGTAGAGAGAAGGTGATGTGTGACAACTTGACAATTTAGCTTATGCTGTGACATTCTTTAGTTGCATGAAACAGGCACAATCTTTTGCCTTTTAAAGAAGCCAGATAAGGACCTCGGCATGAACCTCAAAGCAATTGGAAGCCCAACATCAGCAACACGGCTCCAAAAAAGTACAACATTAAAGCCATTTTTGTTTTGTTTCACAAAAGTTGGTGTGTTAAGAAGAGATTGCCCCGCCTTCAGAAGTCACCAATGTCCTCCTGTGGCCCAAAGGAATTTACCGAACGACCTCAAGTTCCAAATTGCCTGCTTCTAACAAACCTATCATTAAGCATAATTTTATCTTAAAATATACTACAGGGCCTTTTTATGTTGGCGACAGTGGTTGACAGGATTTCATGTTAAAGCCCTTTGAAGAAACAGGGCGGCTTCTCGCAGAAGTATATATTAGCAGTTTTAAAATACACTCTGGCACATTCGTGGTTGACCAAGAACCAAGGCACCAGCCCTTGAAAGTTATAAAGCAAATGCAGAAAAATGCCATCTCCTTCGGACGTGGCAACATGTCCGAATTTATTTTATTTTACTTGCTTTAGCCCTGTGCACACGTATGATTTAAAGCTCCTGACCTGGACGTAGGTTTGTGCATGCAAAGCTTTGCCTCTTGTCAGCAAATTCTGCCGCTGCTTCTTAACTGCTGTTCTCAAAAACAAATCTCCAATGCAGCGATTCGAAATGGCACAATAGCCATTTGTCGTTTATTTATTATATTTATCCTGCCTTTCCTAAGAGGAGCTCGGGAAAGCCATGAGCAGTTTCTACTGACGCATGACTCCCATAATAGTCCTGATGCTCGGAGAAAGAGAGGCTGGCTCAAGTTCATGCAGAGAGCTTCATGGCTTCAAGGGGACATTTTGAATGATAGATAGATAGATAGATAGATAGATAGATAGATAGATAGATAGATGATAGTGTCAGCACTTCAACCTGCATTTACTCTAGTGCTGACATAAGAAGGAGAAGCGAAGGCGTCTGGAAAGGGACGTTTGACTTTTCACCTACTTATTTTCCCTGGAGATAATATCCCCTAGGAGATGGGATGGGAGGAGGGAAATTCCTTTGAGCTGGAGCAGTAGATTAGGGGTAGAGTGACTTGGAAGATGGCCAATGAGTGCAGGGGAGTGGGGAACAGAAAGGGAGGGTTTTGGGGCTGGACGTCAGTGTTGGCTTTGATTGGAGTCGGATTAGAATGTCGTGCTTAATAAATAGGAGTTTTTCTTCAAAGACTTTGTTTGAAATGCAATTTATTTGAGACAACCTCGAAACTTGACAGATAGATAGATAGATAGATAGATAGATAGATAGATAGATAGATGATAGATAGATAGATAGATAGATAGATAGATAGATAGATAGATATCGAAGCACCTGGTCTACCCCAATATGGGAGGGAGCATACTGCTTCCCTTTCGCCTTTCAGCTTCAATCCAGGAGCCCTCAGGCAGTCGCATTCACAACAAACCATTTTATAGCAAATTTATATTTGCTGATAAAGAAAGAAAGGGAGACTAGTATAGATCTATTTCAAGCTTTTTAGCTTTCATCAGCTAGCCATACCCTTACTCAGATTAGAACTTGGGCTGGTTTGTCGTGAATGTGACTGCTTGAGGGCTCCTGGATTGGAGCTGAAAGGTGAAAGGGAAGCAGTATGCTCCCTCCCACATGTTGGGGTAGACCAGGTGCCTCAATAGAAAAACACTTTATATTATTTGATCAAAAGGTCGGCAATTCAGCGGTTCGAATCCCTAGTGCCGCGTAACAGGGTGAGCTCCCATTACTTGTCCCAGCTTCTGCCAACCTAGCTGAATAGAATAGAATAGAATTCTTTATTGGCCAAGTGTGATTGGACACACAAGGAATTTGTCAAGACGCTGCTATAGGGCACTGCATGCCAAAACAACTAAACTCAAAGACAAGTTTTTTCCCTTGTGCCACCACTCTGCAGGACACCTAATCAACACAGTACTGTCTTATGTCTAAGGATATTTTACCCATGTAGTAAGGGCTATATTGCTACTACCCTTGTCATCTTTCTCATCGTTCTCCCCTCTCATCTTTCCTAACTACCTTCTCCTACCGGTATATTACGATTTATCAATTAACACAATCCTTGTGTGTCCAATCATACTTGGCCAATCAAGAATTCTTTTCTGTTCTGTTCTGTTGCTTTGCTTTGTTCTGTTCTGTTCTGCCCTGAGCAATATTAATTTATCAAATATTCCTCTCGCCTGCCTCGCCCAATTTTTCCTTATCACTTAATTTGCCTGGTGCAGATGGGAACCTCTTTGCCTTCCTTTAACTTCTAAAGAGATACATCAGTTCCCTCTTACCTTCCCCATAGATTTTGTTGCTTTTATTGGTGAATTTGTTTGGGCTGGGAGAACGGTTTGCAGACTCCAAAGCTTGCCTGCCTTGCCATCCTGTAAAAATTTATCTAGCTAAAGATATTGGGATGATAATGGAGCATTGTTAGTTGATTGGGTTTTTTTTTCCTCTGCAGGCAAGACAGCCCCTTTTTAAAAGTAATGTATTTTTAATTTCAAGCATCTTTAAAAGCAATGAAAAGGGATTAAAAGTCCAATAAACGGGGGAGATCAGATGCATGGCCAATAGCAGAGGAAATTGTGTTTGCAATCTCATTAAGAGGGTAGACCACTTCTGTTGTTCTATAAAGAATGACAGGGAATCTTTTGCTGCATTCATGTCCATCCCATAATGTTCTACAGTCAGCTCCATCCTTTCCCACACAGGGCCCCAGAGTGTTTATTGCCATTATTTAGACATCCTTGTTACTGCATCTTCTTGAATTTAGCCTCCCATAATGAAACTGTATTGAATGTTTTCAGCCATGCTCTGTTCCAAATGCAATTGCTAAAAAAAGCAACAGCCACATTCTACCTCTTAAGGTTACGATCAAAGCTGTCACTTGTGTTACTATAGAAACCAGCATTTCTATCGGTTATACGTAGCGCATAAACACAGGGAGGGGTCTCTTTAAAAAGAAATATTCCCAATGCAAGATTTTAGCTAGGTGGGTAGTGGTGGTAAGTTGCTGGTAGCTTACACAGCAATTGTTAATGCCTATGGACATATTGCAAATATTATAATGGCTATCCTTGTCATGACAAACAGTTTGCTGTCCCTAACAACTCAGAAAGGAGGAGGAGGAGGAAGGAGGAAAGAGGAAAGAGGAGGAGGAAGGGCAGGGGAAGGGGAAGGAGGAAGGGGAGGGGAGGAGGAGGGGGAGGAAGAGGGAAGAGGAGGAGGGGAAGGAGGAGGAGAAAGAGGAAGGAGGAGGAGGAGGAGGAGGAGAAGAAAGAGGAGGAGGAGGAGGAAGGAGGAGGAAAGAGGAGGAGGAAGAGCAGGGGGAGGGGGAAGGGGAGGAAGAGGAGGAGGAGGGGAAGGAGGAAGAAAAAGAAGAAGGAGGAGAGAAGAAGGGGAAGGAGAGGAAGGGGAAGGGGAAGGGGAAGGGGAAGGGGAAGGAGAAGGAGAAGGAGAAGGAGAAGGAGGAAGGAGGAAGGAGAAGGAGAAGGAGAAGGAGAAGGAGAAGGAGAACTTTGCACAGATCTGTGTTCTGTGGACGACTTGACACTCTAAAGGAACAATATCATCCAATTTATCATCCATGGAATTGGATGGAAAACCAGATGATCGTTCTTGCTTGAACACTACAACTGGTTATTATGACTATATATCACCCTGGCTCCATACAATCCCCCTCCCAGTTTTCCCATAGTAGTAAATGTGGCAGACCTGAAGATCCAACGATAACAAATGGCTTCCAGGCCTGACACTTGGATTATTTGGGAGAAAGAGAAGCTCTGGGCATAGCGAATAGTGCCTAACATGTCAACAGCCATTTAGGAAAAGTAAAATAAACCCCCTCCTTTGTATTTTTTTTAAAAAAAAGATCATGTGTGTCTTTCCCAACAGTTGTAAAGAATCTCACCCAGTGGCTAAGTGAGAAGTAAACAGAACAATAGCCTTGAAGGACCTGCCTGGGAAGAACAAAGCATTGATACGAATCCCAAAGATTTGAGACCTTTTCTTTCCAACGAAGGAAATCCGTCTCTCTCAGGAAATATAAATTGTCCATTATTTTTTTTTTGAAAAATGGTCCTAAAAGTAGAAACGAACTAGTTAGAAAAGAACAAGATCATCTTCCTTTGTCTTCTTGAAGGAGAAATCATCATTGTATAGTCCAGTGATGGCTAACTTTTTTGCCATCGCGTGCCAGGAATGGGGGGTAGGGGAGGTTCATGCACGCATGTGCCCACACCCATAATTCTACGTGCCACACCCTGCACATGTGTGCGCGACCCCCTCTCCTGGCACGTGATGGCCCCTTAGGCCCATATTTTTCTTTCTCACCTGGCTCCAGATCCTCTCTATGCATCTGGGGAGGGTGAAAACAGCCTTCCCCACCCCTTCGGAGGCCCTCCGGAGGCCTTCAACGGCCCATTTCCCAACTTCTGGTTGGACAGGAAGTGACATTTTTTGCTATCCCCAGCCTCCAGAGACTCCTAGAGAGCAGGGCCTCCGAGGGGGTGGGGAAGACTGTTTTTGCCCTCCCCAGTTGAATAGAGAGGATCTGGAGCCAGGTGAACAAGAAAAACGGGCCTTCCCACCCACCCGCCAGACCCTCCGGAGGCAGGAAACAGCCTGTTTCCCTACTTCTGGTGGGCCCAGAAGGCCCAAAAATCAGCTGGCCGGCATGCACATCTGCGCTGCTGGAGCTGAGCTGGCGTGCCAGGCGACATGGTTCCGCTGGTGCCATAGGTTTGCCATCATGGGTATACTCTATTTTCATAAGGGAGTTTTTGAAGGGAAAAAGAAACCCCTCACTAACTGCAGATGAAATACCACAGAACCATCTAATTTTATGGAATGTATTGTGCTATCTGAGGATAAAAGAAATTGTGGTCTGACTCATTACAGGACACCAAGAAGACAGGACACCAAGAAATAACATCAGAGCACTCTTTCATCCATGCTACAAAAAAGTTACAAAAGTGGTTTCCCCCAACCCCCCCCTACCCCCAATTACTCTGGAGAAGGGAAGGAGGACATAAAAAGGATGTGATGGGGCTTTGGAAAATGAACAGCCCAATTTATTAAGCCCACACATTAATTAACTAATCTTATTAGAACTTTGATACAAACCGTTTGATTAAGGTGACAGTCTGAGATTAATCACAAAGCATAAATGCCGATATTTGTTACAAAATTTACCGATTAGCAAAAATATAGAACAAGAGCACTTTCCGTACATGGAAAAGTAGAAGTGTTCCCACCACAGTCAGCAGAAGTTTGGGCCTGAACCACAACGACATAATCGTAAGTGACAGTGGTATTATAAAGGAGAAAGTTAAATAGAACTTTGGTCCAAAGCAACTCAGAAGGGATGACGCCAAAAATGCTTTTTCCAAAATGCAAATGGACCTTTCTTGCGTTTTTTTTTCTTTCAAAACGTTTCACTTCTCATCCAACAAGCTTTTTCTCAGATGTTTTCAAACAAACAAAAAAAAAAAAGAAAGAAAGAAAGTCATACACACATAGCAAACAGAACTCTGAGGAAAATAGGTTCCTCAAAGAACAGGTTTATTGGATATATCATAATGGCACAGACTGGTGAAAATTAACTCTAAAGGTTCCTGTGTTTTCACCTAATTAAAAGTAAACGTTTTTCCCCTTTTTCCCAAACAACAGTCACATGGTCCAATCAGGGTGCTGTCCAGTTGCTTGGTAACATCACTCCTCCTCTCTTCAGCCGCCTGTTAGAATGTCCTTGGTTCCCAGGGGAAAGTACCTATTGTTTTGGCTACAAAACCCCAACTATCTCTATTCCCCCCCCCTCCCTAACCCTCATCTCTATTATGGCAACACTGAAGCCTCAAAGAGGCCCCAGTCAGGCCAGCTTCAGAGTTTGACATAACATTTAACTACCATATTTTTCGGAGTATAATATTCAGCTTAGTTTTTGGGGAGGAAAATAGGAAAAATAAAATCTGCCTAGCAGGTATTCATCCGGCTAGCATCCTTAGTCTGATCAGCTTCAGCACTTTAGTTTGCTGGTTTTTATCCCCTGCTTGGGAATAAAAAAACAGTTTCTAAAGCACAACTGATCTTTGGAGAGAGAAGCGATGAGAAAAGCAGGCAAAGCACCGAGATCGCTTCACTCGCTAGCGCCTCGTTAGGGCTGAAAAAAAGCTTCGCAGCTGAGAGTCGGAGCAGACAAAGCACGGAAGATTGCTTCACTGAAAAAAAGCTTCTAAAGCACAGCTGAGAGTCAGAGGGAGCAGGCAAAGCACGGAGATTGCTCACTAGTGCCTCGTTAGGGCTGAAAAAAAGCTTCGAACAAGCTACATTTGGAGTATAAGACACACCCAAATTTTCAGCCTCTTTTAGGAGGGGAAAAAAGTGTGTTTTATACTCTGAAAAATACGGTAACTACAAGTTTTCAATTCAATATATCCTTAAATTTAGGATTTATCCATGTACCAC
>NW_027257331.1:0-26813 GCF_029215685.1 Pituophis catenifer annectens
TTTCCGGCCGTATCTTGAACTCTCTCGTATTTTTTTTATCTTGTGAGTAAAGAACTTCGGCGGTTCCTCCACACTTAAGGCTTTCTACAATCTTTGCATTTCCCAGCTTGGTATTTGCACCGATTAGAATGTCTTCTCAAACCCGGAGAAGAAACTTGGCTTAGCCTAATGAACGAACCCAGCTTAGCCACTCTGCCAGTTGGAGGTTATGCCCAGGATCCAGGGGTGAAATCCAGCAGGTTCTGACAGGTTCTGGAGAACCGGCAGCGGAAATTTTGAGTAGTTCGGAGAATGGGCAAATACCACCTCTGGCTGGCCCCAGAGTGGGGTGGTAATCAGGGGTGGCTTCTACTTAACCTTTACTACCGGTTTGCAACTGTGTCTGAACTGGGGCCTGACAATGGAATAGAGGCTCTGCTGCAGGGATACGTGCATCTCTTAATCAAAGAGACAACCAGGGGTGGGATTGAAAATTTTTAGCAACCGGTTCGCTGCCCAATTGTTGGGTGGGTGTGGCCATGGGGGCATGGCTTACTCAGCCTCCTGTCCCATTGGTGGAGGCGCGTTTTTGCCCTCCCCAGGCTTTGGAGGCTTTCCTCGTGCTTACAGGAGGGCGAAAACGGCTTCTCCCGGGCACTCTGGAGGCTAGATATGAGCCCGTTTCTGGACTTCCGGTACTTCCGGTAGGCCCGTTTTTCGCCCTCTCAGAGCCTCCGCGCGGGCCCTGCACTTACCTGGCCTCCAAAACGGGCCGCGTGGAGACTCCTGGGAGGGGCAGGGTGGGCAGTCTTAAAGTTTGCAAAGTTGGAGACCCCTGATATATGGGATGGGGTGCACGGCTCAGTGGATGAAAGGCAGAGGTGGTATTCAGCCGGTTCGTGCAAACTGGTAGCGGCGACTGCAGGTGGGCCAGCCCACTTAATGAGGTGCCAGCCCGCATAATGCCGTCCTATTTAGCTACGTTTTCAAGGCTGGGTGCATGCATGGAAGGCACGTGCGTGACCAAAGCCCTGCATGGAAGGCCGGGCGCATGCGTGGAAGGTTTGCGAGTGTGCGAAGCGAGCGTGCGGCAAATCGGTGATAAGAAGATGTGAAACCCACCGCTGATGAAAGGTGCTTTTTCAAATGGTAACTGGACTTTGTTTCTTCCTGAAGACATTTATTTATTTATTTATTTATTTATTTATTTATTTATTTATTTATTTATTTATTTATTTATTTATTATATTTCTATACCGCCTTTCTCCCGTAGGACTCAAGGCAGTGTACAGTCAAGAAAAATATAGACACACAAACATCCTAAAATTGCTAATCAAAATTATTACTTAGTTTGGTCAATTAAATAAAACCCAGAATTAGATAATATTTAAAAAATCATTCACATGTTCGTATGTTTAGCCCCGCCTGTTGGAACATCAGGGTTTTGAGGGCACAGCAGAAAGCATGGAGATCAGGGATATTCCATATCTCCGGGAGCAGTTCATTCCAAAGGGTTGGAGCCCCCACAGAGAAGGCCCTCCCCCTGGGAGTCGCCAGTCGACATAATTTGACTGACAGTACCCTGAGTAGTCCCTCCCTGTGAGAACGAACTGGTCGGTGGGAGGCTATTGGTGGCAAAAGATGGTCTCGTAGGTACCCAGGTCCTAAGCCATGGCGCGCTTTAAAGGTGATAACTAACACCTTGAATCGCACCCGGAAGACTACCGGGAGCCAGTGCAGCTCGCGTAGGAGAGGTGTTACATGGGTGTAACGAGACATTTCATGTCTCATCCAAGAAACTTCTTCCCAGTTCTTCAACCTTTGCAAACGACATGCATTTGCCGAAAAGGTGATTTTTGCCTTGCAGCCAAGAAAAAAATCCTGTCCCATTTGTTGCTTGGCCGTTGCCTTGTGGGAAGGGTAGAGGAGCCAGCTTAGAGATTCTGTTAATGCGGGGGGAAAAAAAGATGTAAGTTGGCTTAAACACCCCATAAATGAGCTTCCTTCTCTCAGAAGTTGGAATGTTAATGAACATTCCATAACGCCACCTGCTCAACCAGGACAAAAATCCCGGTTGATGGATTTACTTACTGAAAAGTATTCCGAAAACGGCGCTTGTAAAGAAATCCCTTCTCAGTTGCTACACTCACACAATGCACCAAGATGGATTAGTTTTGAAACTTGCTTAACGTGCTTTTTTAGCCTAGTGGAATTATGCATGACTTTAATTTTATGGTTTATGGTTATAGGGATGTAGAAAATGAAACAGGATAGAGTTTCCTGAAACGGTATAAGATTCCCTGCCTGATCAGGGGGTTGGACTAGAAGATCTCCAAGGTCCCCCTTCCAACCCTGTTATTCTGTTTAAAATGATCAGTAACAGTTAACAGAATTGGAAGGGAACTTGGAGGTCATCTAGTCCAACCCCCTGCTCACGCAAGAGACCTATACTAGGGATTCGAACCACCGAACTGCCGACCTTTCTGATCGACAAGCTCAGTGTCTTAGCCACTGAGCCAGCTAATCAGTGGCTAAATTCATTTAATTAACCAATTAAGTTACTCAATCAACCAGACTCAAGAACAGTATGGAAAAGAACCAAGATGCCAGATGAATCTTCCCAGACTAGTCCAACCCCCCCCACAATCCCCAAGCAGGAGACCCTGCACCATTTCTGACAGATGGCAGTCCAGTCTGTTCTTGAAAACCTCCAGCGATGAAGCTCCCACAACTTCCGAAGGCAACTTCTGTTCCATTGATTGATTGCTGTCACTGTCAGAAAATTTCTCCTTATTTCCGGGTTGAATGTCTCCTTGGTCAGTTTCCATCCATTATTCCTTATCTGGCCTTCGGGTGGTTTGGAAAATAGCTTGGCCCCAGTAGTGGGCTTCAATTTTGGCCGCTAACAGTTTGCTCATCGGCGCATGTGAGCTCACGCATGACACTTCTGTGCATGCGCAGAGATGTCCAGGCGGGTGAGCGGAGCCTCCCATCACCGCCACTACCGATTCGCCCGATCTGGGGTGAACCAGTAGCAACCCACCACTGCTTGGCCCCCCCTCCTCTCTGTGGCAGCCCCACAAATACTGGAATACTGCTATCATATCTCCCTTAGTCCTTTTCTTCACTAGACTAGTCATGCCCAGTTCCTGCAACCTGTTCTTCATATGTTTTAGCCTCCAGTCCTCTAATCATCCTGGTTGCTCTTCTCTGTTAGATTGGCAGTTGAAAGGAGAATATGTTGGGTCCCTCTCCTTCTTCTCAAAATAAAGAGGCATCCCCTACACACACTCCAAAGGGCAGGGCTTGATCTGCGTGGTCGTAGCCATCATCCTGGCTTTTTATACCATGCCTGTGGACACCATTGGTGGACATATCCCTTTTCTTTGTTTTCTGGTGCCATCAAGTCATGTTGACTTCTAGCTACTATCTAGACCAGAGGTCTCCAACCTTGGCAACTTTTAAGTCTTGTGGACTTCAACTTCCAGAATTCCTCAGCCAGCTTTGCTTAAAGTCCTACAAGTCTTAAAGTTGCCAAGGTTGGAGACCCCCGGCCCAGACAAATCCTTGCAGTTTTTTCTTGGCAAGATTTCAGTAGTGGTTTGCCATTGCTTCCGTCCTAGGGCTGAGAAGGAGTGACTGGCCCAAGGTCACTCAGCTGGCTTCTTGTCTAAGGCAGGATTAGAACCAAGGGTCTCCTGGTCCTTAGTCCAATATCTTAACCACTACGCCAACTGGACTCTCTGGAATGGCTCCCTAATTCTCCAGAAGTCAAGATCTACTTGAGGAAGTTGAAGACAAGGTGGCCTTTAGGTTGTGCCCCATGGGGCCGAGAGTCCTTCTGCAGTTCAAGTTCACCGCTGGGTTAAAACACTTGTTTTGCCTTTTCGGTCTAGAAGTCTGTTGCAATCTGCATTTTGTCTTTGCAAGGAGGGTCAAAAACGGAAATTCGAGAAAACTCCAACCCGTTGAGTAAATTCCCAGCAAAACTCGGATTACAAGGGGTGGTTCTAAGCAAGTTATCGCAAGTTGTTGCAACCACTCAAAATATAAGAACTGGCAACAGCAGGGTAAATACGAGATAAAACTAACATGGGATCGGTTTATTTATTTATTGGCTAATTCCCGTCCTTCAGGGATCCGACCGGGCGTCCTTATCCAATGGCCTATTTTGTTTTTCACTAGGAAGCAAAAGAGAACGAATTATTTTCCCCCTGCAGGCTGATCTTTCCATGGCTCTCTGGTGGGTTTCAAATTTTTTTACTACCGGTTCTGTGGGTGTGGCTTGGTGGGTGTGGTATGGCTTGGTGGGCGTGGCTTGGTGGGCATGGCAGGGGAGGGATACTGTAAAATCTCCATTCCCACCCCACTCCAGGGATAGGATATTGTAAAATCTCCATTACCATCCCACTCCAGGGGAAGGATACTGTAAAATCTCCATTCCCTCCCCAATCCAGGGGAAGGATACTGTAAAATCTCCAGTGCCATCCCACTCCAGGGGAAGGATACTGTAAAATCTCCATTCCCACCCCACTCTAGGGATAGGATACTGTAAAATCTCCATTGCCATCCCACTCCAGGGGAAGGATACTGTAAAATCTCCATTCCCACCCCACTCCATGGGAAGGTTACTGCAAAATCCCTATTTCCTCCCGATCAGCTGGGACTCAGGAGGCAGAGAATAGATGGGGGCGGGGCCAGTCAGAATTTTTACTACTGGTTCTCCGAACTACTCAAAAATTCCGCTACCGGTTCTCCAGAACTGGTCAGAACCTGCTGAAACCCACCTCTGGCTCTGTTCCTTGCAAACTATGCCTTAATAATAACAATCGTAGTCATAATGATGCAACATTACCGCCGCTGCAACAACAGACAGTCCTCGACGTATGGCCACAATCGAGCCCAACATTTCTGCTTGTTAAGTGAGACATTTGTCAAGTGAGTTTTGCCCCCGTTTTATGACCTTTCTTGCTTCGTGGTTAAGTGAATCACTGCAGTGGATGAGTTAGTAACATGGTTGTTAAGTGAATCTGGTTTCCCCATTGACTTTGCTTGTCAGAAGGTCGCAAAAGGGGAATCACGTGACCTTGGGACACAGCAATGGTCATAAGTATGAACCAGTGGCCAAATATCTGAATTTTGATCCCATGATCCTAGAAATGCTTCAAAGGTTGTAACTGTGAAAAATGGTCATAAGTCACATTTTCCAGTGCTGTTGTAAACTTTGACCGGTCACTGAATGAACTGTTGTTAAGTCGAGGACTACCTGTACAACAGGATGAACAAGATTTAAAAGAATAATAGCGACAAACCGCTACTACAACAGGCAGTCCTCGTCTTACAACAACGGTTGGGGCGGTCAGAATTTTCATCCCGAAGCGAGGCAGTTGTTAAGTGAGTCAGGCCTCATTTTATGACCTTTTTTGCCACAGTCGTTAAGCAAATCATTGCAGTTGTTCGGTGAATCAAGCAAATCTGAATTCCCCTATTAGCTTATCGGAAGCCAGCTGAGAAGATCGCAGATGGTGATCTGGTTGCCGGTTGTCAAGGGCCCTAATTTTGATCACGTGACCCTGAGGATGCTGTAGTGGTCATAAATGCAAGGACTTTTTAAGAAGAGATGGGTTGGACTAGAAGACCTCCAAGGTCCCTTCCAACTCTATTATTCTGTTCTTTTGACTGGTCATACGTCACTTTTTTTCAGTGCTGTTGTAACTTTGGTCACTAAAGTAAAGGTAAAGGTTCCCCTCGTACATACTGGTCGTTCCTGACTCTAGAGGGCAGTGCTCATCTCCGTTTCAAAGCCGAAGAGCCAGCGCTGTCCGAAGACGTCTCCCTGGTCATGTGGCCAGCATGACTCAACACCAAAGGCGCACAGAGCACCATTCCCTTCCCACCAAAGGTGGTCCCTATTTCTCTACTCGCATTTTTTACCTGCTTTCGAACTGCTAGGTTGGCAGAAGCTGGGACAAGGAACGGGAGCTCACCCCGTTACGCGGCACTAGGGATTCGAACCGCTGAACTGCCGACCTTTCTCATCGACGAGCTCAGCCTCTTAGCCGCTGAGCCACCGTGTCCCTCGCGGTCAATGAACAAATGGTTATAAACCGAGGACTACCTGTCCTGTTATTATTTCCGTAGGATCATAGACAAGATTTTAATTTCAAACATTTTGGCACCCTGGAGCTGCAGCCTGCAGGGCTACAGCAGGAGAATAGCCGATATGAAAACTTTTCAGGTTGTTCTCCAGCCAGTATCGACAAACAGCCCGGAGCAATTTGGCTTGAAGTGAAAGAATTGTGCTCGGTAGTTCATGTACCTGCATTGTGATCCTCATCAATCCTGATATCCTGCTTGTTTTGGCAGCGGGCGCTCATTATGGGATGCGAGTTACGGGCAGCCACTTCATCCACTCCCCGGTGCAATGGGGGGGGGTAGTGGAAAACACAAGGGAGCTAAGTGTGCAAACCAAGTTCGTGGAGATGGCGAAACATCTGCGGAACTTTCCATTCTGAGTGTGCCAGTTCAAAACAACACATCGTGAAAAGGGTGCGCGGAGGGGAGGCAGGCAGCTCGGGATTTTAATTCCCACAAAATATTTGGCCGCCAGCCCGGAGATCAAGGAAGCAACAACAACAAGAATCAGGATATATGTGTGTGTTTAGGCCTGTGTGTGTTTCTACGTGTGTTTCCTCCTGGTTCAGTTAGCTAAACTCCCAGCCGTGTCTTGCAGGAGCTGCAATAAGAGCGACCCAGGCCGTGCAAGAGATCCTGTATTCATCTTAGCCTTAAATCCCCCTTCAAATCTCGCAGGGATCAACGTGTGAGAAACGGCCAGTGCAAACCCCAGTTGGGTTTCTCAATGCTGCGTGCCAGCGAGAGGAAGACGAAGATTTCCTGCGGGGCTGGCGCAATCGTTGAATGCTTGTCTTTGCTTTTGGATTGACAGCCCCAAAAGCTTTGAGGAAGCATCTTGAAGGAACTTCCTTGTTTTGGGCTACCGATGGGATAGAAAGCGGCCTTTTGTTTGGGAGTTGGCGGATTGCACAATTCCTCCACATTTGGCGCAGAGCCAGGGGCCCTGGCACACGTGCCCCATATCGGCTCAGAGACCTGCTTTCCCAACCAGCTCTTCCTTATTCCGGATTGCCGGCTCCTCGTCTTTGCCTGACCGCCACCAAAAGGCCGGTCAGTTTCCCTTGATGGATGAGGATTTTTTTTTTTCATTCTCCCTGATCTTGAGTCTGCAAGCAGACCTTGGCTCCCTCCTGGATCTGTTTAGGTTTTTTCTCCTCCTTGTTTGGGAACACGGCGGAGAAATTGTCGGAGACGTGAAGGAAAGCATTACTCAGAAGTTCTGCAATGGGTACAAAGGGGCTGCATTTATGCATTTTTGCGTTTTTTTTTTTTTTTTCAAATAGAATGTAGAGAAGGAATAGATCAGACATCCAGCCAGAGGTGGGTTGCAGCAGGTTCTGACCAGTTCTGGAGAACCGGTAGTGGAAATTTCGAGTAGTTCGGAGAACCGGTACTAAAAATTATGATTGGCCTCGCCCCCATCTATTCTCTGCCTCCCGAGTCCCAGCTGATCAGGAGGAAATGGTGATTTTGCAGTAACCTTCCCCTGGATTGGGGAGGGAATGGAGATTTTACAGTATCCTTCCCCTGGATTGGGGAGGGAATGGAGATTTTACAGTATCCTTCCCCTGCCACGCCCACCAAGCCATCCCACACCCACCAAGCCACGCCCACAGAACCGATAGTAAAAATTTTTGAAACCCACCACTGCATCCATCCCTTGGTTATCAATGGAGACCAGTGGAGCAAGTGGCCAGTTTTAAGCTTCTGGATGTTATCATAAAAAGAGGACCTCATATTGCAACACTTGTCAAAAGGGCCCAGCAGAGATTATACTATCTGAGACTTCTCAGGAAACAACAACTGAATGAAAAACTGCTGGTGACCTCCTACCGCTGCACTATAGAGAGTATTTTTAACTTACTGCACCTGTGTATGGTTTGCCAATTGCACAGTGGCAGATAGGACAGCGCTCCAGAGGGTCAACGTCATTGCCCAGAGGATCATTGGCTGCCCCCTCCCCTCTTTGGAAGAGCTTTATATCCCCCACTGCCTTAAGAAAGTTCAAAACATTCTTAAAGATCCATCTCATCCTGGGCACCCTTTTTTTTTGAACTATTACCATCTGGCAGACGGTACAGGGCAATAAAACCAAGGACAAATAGGCTGAAAAACAGCTTCTATCCCAGAGCAGGAACTATATTGAATTCTACGGTATAGCGCAATATCGGGTTTTCAATTTCAATTATATAGAATGTAAAGGATGCATGTTTGTGTTTTTATTTTATTTTTATAGTTATAATGTACCCTGAAGACGGCATTTAATTTCGTTGCACCATGTGCAATGACAATAAAGTAAACTAAACTAAATCCAAAATTATTATGTAAATGTGCTGCCTCATTATGTAAATGAGCTACCTTCTTAATGGTAAAGACTCTACCTTTACAGCCAACTCCTGTCCAAATGACGGGTAGTCCTTCACTTACAGTCATTTGTTTAGTGACGGTTCAAAGTTACGACAGCAATGAAATTCCAGCCAGTCCTCGTGCTTATGAGGGTTGCAGTGTCCCTGGAGAGGTGTCACACGATCAGAATTCTGGTGCCTGGCATCTAGGATGGATTTAGGACGGTTGCAACATCTGGGGTCACGTATCCCCATTTGCAACTTTCCCAGGGGTCTTCAACACACAAAATCAAACGGGGAAAGCTGGATTTGCTTAACGATCATGGTAGAAAAAAGGTTGTAAAAATGAGGCATGGCTCACTTAACAACTGCATTACTTAGCAATGAAAGTCCCAGTCCCAGTTGCGATCATTAAGTCGAAGACGACTTGTCAGTCAGGATTCTGAAGCACCTTCATTTCCTGCACCAGCGAAGAAAGGAATGAGGGTCTCATGTTATTTTCAAGCCTGCGTATGTCGCTGATAACCCAGCTAAGCCAAAGACAACTCATCCACCAACCATGGGGGTCTGCTGGGGGTCCCCCCTTTGCATTCCCATTTCCCTTTCAAGACATCCATTTTTCAAGCGCCTACTACTGGAGGACTGGATGGAGCATGGGACGGGTCAAAATCGGTAGGTAATTCCTACCGGAATTACTTACTTTTGAACTGCCTTCTTGTGCCAACGACTGTTGGCATGAGGGCGGGGCCCATCTCTTTGCTCTTGAAAACTCCCCTGTGGTTTTTCTGCTTTATACCCATTTATCTCGCAACCACTTGCTTTGCTCTGGTTTCTGATGAAGGGCCTGTTAGTCAGCTGTAGGGAGCTGTTTCCGAGGAAGTTGAATGGGTCACAGCGCTCATTACAATGCCAGCAGCAGTTCGAAGGCAGTGACACACGGTGAGTGTTTGCCAGCAATGGAAGGATAGAAGAACACTCAGCTAGGTGTGTCTGTCCAGGTACTTTTTTGCAGCAGTGTCAGCCCTCTCCTCTTACACTATGCAAGCCTCAAAGGCAGCGTAGGATTTGCGGGACACACAACATGGACTTTGTGGTATTGCGTGAACCTAGGGCCATATTTGGACTTCAATCCAGATCAGGGGTCTGCAACCTTAAACACTCAAAGAGCCATTTGGACCCGTTTCTCACAGAAAAGAAAACACCGGGAGCCACAAAACCCTTCCGGTGCCTGACTATTTCTTGAGCGGCCACAAAACTAGCATATGTAGTTGAATTAAACCTTCTGTTTTCTTCTGAAACTTTTCTTTTCTTGGATTTATCCATGGTTGGCCTACCGAGGGTTGAAAAGCTCAATAAATCGTGTGCCGGCGGGGGTCCACATTGGCGGTTGTGACGCATATTTTGATTGACAGGGAGCCGCAGCAGAGGGGTGAAAGAGCCACATGCGGCTCCAGAGCCACAGGTTGCTGACTCCTGATCCAGATCTTAGAAAACCATCTTTTCACGTTGTTCTGGCCCAGCGAGGCTTAACATCTGTAGGTAGGACTTTCTGGAGCAAGACCCTGTCTTTAGGTTGCATTTGCTTAAAGCATAGGCTGTCTGTCTGAGGACCCTCTAAAACAGTGTTTCTCAACCTTGGAAGCTTGAAGATGGGTGGACTTCAACTCCCAGAATCCCCCAGCCAGCAGCGCTGGCTGGGGGATTCTGGGAGTTGAAGTCCACCCATCTTCAAGCTACCAAGGTTGAGAAACACTGCTCTAAAAGGATGCAAATGACTAGCTGTCTGCAAGGAATATAAATCCTAACCTGTCAGAGCTGAAGAAGCTTCTTGGATGAGAAGTGAAATGTCTTCAAAGAAAAAAACAAGAAGTCCAGTAGCCTCCAAAATAAGCACCTTTGGGACTACCGTAGCATTTTTGTGGTTTATATAAACCATGATCGATCACTTAAACCTATTGGGCATATTTAGCCGACTACAGCTCCTAAAATAATGGCTTTATGGGATGTCTGAAGCTTGTGTCTGCTTCTGGGGAACAAGACCAGACTGAAATTCTTCTTGATTTCTAGCGTTTCCTACATGCAAAGCATTTTAGCTATATGAGTAAGCTCAGGTGAGGCTTTAGAAACCACAGTTGGTTGATGAACATAAACCGTGACGGATGACTTAAACCTATTGGGCATATCATTTAAATATGAGCCAGCAGTGTGCAGCAGCTGCCAAAAAAGCCAACACAGTTCTAGGCTGCATAAACAGAGGGATAGAATCAAGATCACGTGAAGTGTTAATACCACTTTATATTGCCTTGGTAATGCCACACTTGGAATATTGCATCCAGTTTTGGTTGCCACGATATAAAAAAAGATGTGGAGACTCTAGAAAGAGTGCAGAGAAGAGCAACCAAGAGGATTAGGGGATTGGAGGCTAAAACATATGAAAAATGGTTGCAGGAACTGGGTATATCTAGTTTAATGAAAAGAAGGACCAGGGGAGACATGATAGCAGTCTTCCAATATCTTAGGGGCTGCCACAAAGAAGAGGGAGTCAAGCTATTCTCCAAAGCACCTGAGGGCAGGACAAGAAGCAATGGGTGGGAACTAATCAAGGAGAGAAGCAACTTAGAACTAAGGAGAAACTTCCTGACAGTGAGAACCATTAATCAGTGGAACAACTTGCCTCCAGAAGTTGTAAATGCTCCAACACTGGAAGTTTTTAAGAAGATGTTGGATAACCATTTGTCTGAAGTGTGTAAGGTTTCCTGCCTAAGCAGGGGGTTGGACTAGAAGACCTCCAAGGTCCCTTCCAACTCTGTTATTCTATTCTAT
This sequence comes from Pituophis catenifer annectens, assembly GCF_029215685.1. Classification (NCBI taxonomy): domain Eukaryota; kingdom Metazoa; phylum Chordata; class Lepidosauria; order Squamata; family Colubridae; genus Pituophis; species Pituophis catenifer. The sequence goes on from NW_027257331.1 coordinate 11,286, forward strand.
TCTATTCTATTCTATTCTATTCTATTCTATTCTATTCTATTCTATTCTATTCTATTCTATTCTATTCTATATTGAGTTGAGTACAGCTCCTTAAATAATGGCTTTATGGTATATCTGGAGCTTGTCTCTGCTTCTGATCAGACTGAAATTCTTCTTCATGTGTAACCCTTCCTACATGCAATGCATTTTTGCTGTATGAGTAAGCTCAGGTGAGGCCGCTGGATGAATCAGCTCTCATATGCAGGCCATCATGGAAACAGGTAGTTCTAGACTAATGACTGAAATTGAGCTGGATTTAGGGCCATAGTTCGTTAAGCGGGACTACCTGTACAATCACAGCTTCACCTTTTCGGTGGGAATTATGTCTCTGTCCAGGGGACACAGAGAGCCTACAAAGTTAGCTAAGACCCCCGGCCCCTAGGAGTCTGACAGCCAATGGGATACATTTCTTGTACAAGAACAGGAAACTCTAAGGTGGGGCCCAAGAGAGTATATAAATAAATCCCTCTCTCCACTCCATGTGCCTTTTTGCTCAGGACCTCAAAACCATGTGATCCTTTCCACATTAAAAATCATCTTTCCAAACAGCCACCATGTTTCCAGTGTCTTTCTCCCCACTTGGAACTGAACCCAGATGGACATTTCTTCCCACACAGGGCTCCAGATCTTATCTCTGGAAGCTACAGTATTTTCCCCTTGTTTCTTAGCACAGCGAGGGAAAGAAAAAAAATAGAAAAGCTGTGCTTGATATTGCTAGGAGCTTTCTATCCGGAAACACCTTTTCCTCCTTCCCCCGCTTTCCTTTTATTTTCTTCTCCGACTAATTCTGGCACATAATCCGAGTCCAAGGAACAAGTAAGTCCCTCTTGTTTAGGCACAATTGCTCCCTTCATGGCTACGAGTGGAGAAAAATATATATATATACCGCAGCTGGACTGGAGTCAGGATAAATATGACTTTGGATAGCCTGGTGACAGGTGCTAACAAGAGAACAATCCTCAGTGGTGGGAACTTCCCTCTTCTGCTTACAAAAAGGTAGGAGACGTGGCAACTTTAAAGACGGGTGGACTTCAACTCCCAGAATTCCCCAGCCAGCAAGCCGAAGTTGACAACAGTTTAAAGTTGTTCCCATTGAGAAATGCTGATCTACCAGTAGTCCTTGACTTAGGACCGCAGTTGAGCCCATTGTTTCCACTGCTAAACAAGACAGTTGTGCCCCATTTTTCGAGCCCCCCCCCTTCTAAGCCCATCACTGCAGTTTGTAAATGAATTATATGTGCTGTTGGGTGAATCTGGCTTCCTCTGTTGATTTGGCTTGTCGGAAGTCAGTTTAGAAAGCTATAAACCAAGTGATCATATGATTGTGGGACACCACAAGGGTTACAAACACTTGCCAGTTGCCTAGTGCCTGAATTTAGATGCTGTACCACTGTGGTGTGGAAACCTCCCCTCTCTGAAAAGGTCTCCCTCCCTCCCCTCGTGCTCAAATATTCCCCACTAAACAACAACGCTGTCAGGATTCCGACAGATGCCCTAATTAAATCGTGAGTCTCGAGCCAAGCTTCAAAAGAAATCCAGTTGTTTATTAGGAGCTTCATGTCGGCACGTTCCCAAGTGAAGCCAGCTCTGACCCTACGTAATTTACGCTCTAATTATGACCCTGTTTCCCCTCTCCCCCCAGGGTGTGTCATCAATCACATTCGCCAATGGAGCAATTTTGCAGGTTCTAGAAGTCACTCCCCTCAGCTGCTGTAGATAACCCTGGGATACAGCCTTGAGACAGATAAGCGTGGAATGTGCATCTGCCTTTGGCTGCTGTGCCATTTCGGTTTCCCATCCCCCCTGGCCTATGGCAACTCGAGAGCAGGCCAGGGATGCTTTGCGAGTTGACAAAACATCTCTCAAAAACATTTTTTTTAACCTTTACCCTGTTCATAGACACTACTTATATCAGAGTTCCCCAACCTTTTTCCGGCTTTGCAGACTGGCCGTGGGGATGGTTCTGCGCGAGGGGCTGGCGATCCCAAAGGTGCTTTTTCAAGAGGCAACTGGACTTTCTGTTTTTTCTTTGAAGACGTTTTGCTTCTCATCCAAGAAACTTCTTCAGCTCTGACTGGATGGTGGGGAACGGACGGATTTATATTCCTTGCAGACAGCTGGTCATTTGCATTCTTTTTAAAGAGTTGTTGAGGCCACCTGGAGGTTTATCTGTGACCTCAGGGTCACCTGAGTGGTGCTCCTGGTTCCTGTAGTCGGCAATTTCCTGTAAGCCGGCACTTACCCGGTATCCAAAACAGGAGACTCCTGGGAGGGGCAGGGCACGGTGGGAGGGGCCAGTCAGTCCTTGCAACTACCGGTTTGGCGAACCAGATGTAAAATTATCGTCTGGTTTGCCCGAACTGGTCCGAACCAGCTGAATCCCACCCCTCGGTGTAGGGGTAAAAGACACCAGACCAAGAAATGGGTGGCTGTGAGTTCTAGTTCTGATTTAGCAACCCTGTGACTTTCAGACGGTCCCTCTCTCTGAGTTTCCAGGAAAAGGTGTTGGAAACTCCCTGGGTGACTTTGGGCCAATCTCTTAGCCCAGCCCAGGTTAATGTTGTATCAGGGAAACAGGAAATAGAAATTCATGGAGAAAGGAAGGAAATAGATCCAATAAACCATGAAGTGTCTCTTAGGTGTGCTTTGATGAAACCTGCTGTGTATATAAATATGCATGTGTGTGATGTGTGTGTGTGTGTGCAGTATAATCTTTTCTTGCCACAGCTGTAGGAACACAGTGGCTCATATGGTTAGGACATGGAGCTTAGCAAGTGTTCAAGACCCTGCTGTCCTAGGACAGGGTGAGCTCTCGTCCTTTGCTCCAGCTCCTGCTAGGGACATAAAAACAGCCCCCAACTGGGCATCCTCCCAGGTAACGGTGATGTCACTGGCTAATCCTTTCAACCTAAAGGTGCTTCTGACCTGAGTGCGGTGTCACAGTTGTTAAGCGAAACACTGCCGTTGTGAAGTCAATCATATGGTTGCTAGGTGATTTCAGCTTCCTGCATTCGCTTTCCTTCTCGGAAGCTGGCTGGGAAGGTCACAAGTGGGGATCACATAACCGTAGGCATTTATGTACGTATAGGGCGAACACACAGCCAATTATCTTGATTGTTTACCTCCAAAGGCCCTTTGCCTGGTTGCAGTCATATTTATTGAGGATGTTTCTCCGCTGTTGCCTTGGCTGTCCTTCAATACCCAGAATAATAATAATAATAAAATCCATTGCTTTTTATTTTCCTTGTCAAATCAAACTTGAGCAATGCCTCTTCTTCGAAGCTGAACAAACATTATTCTCCAGCACGTACCTGAGACTTTTCACGAGCTCCTTATCATCTTCAAAGGGGAGTTTACAAGGATCCCTGGAATATAAGTGGCACCTGTTTCCTTAGGAACGGTGAATCAGGCGGATTGTAAAACTTTTTCCAAAGAAACGTTTTATGGCACTCTCCTGCTGCAAGCATATCTTTTATGTGCTGTTTGCAAGAAAAGCATGTCCGGAGTTATGACTTGAGAGCCGGGGAGACCCGACTTCCCTTGAAACAGGCGGCTTCTTCTAAAAAAGCACCTGGCTCAGGTGTCAAGGTAGTTTATCTGGCTGAACGTCACGGCAACAAGAAAACACAATCGCACATTTGGTCGGTTGGCACAGCGTTACTCACTCACCTCACCCGTGTTTGAGGTGGCAAAATTTAACTCCTTCCATAACAGTAAGGAGAAAAAAGACAGTACAGATAGGCCTCGACTTGCATCGGTTCATTTAGTGACCGTTCAAAGTTGCACTGAAAAAAGCGTCTTACGACCATTTTTCACACTTACGACCATTGCAGTATTCCCCATGGACATGTGACATACATTTGGATGCTTGACAACTGGTTCATATTTATGACGGTTGCAGCTTCTGTGTGTGTGTGTATGTGTATGTGTGTGTCACATGATCTCCTTTTGTGACCTTCTGACAAGCAAAGTCAACAGGGAAGTCGGATTCACCAAGACTCCTTCCAGACTCCTGATTTTCGGCCATAAAATAGAGGTGCTGCATTTTGAGCTAGACTGTTGCCATCAAATCAGGGGTGAAATTCAGCAGGTTCTGGAGAACTGGTAGCGGAAATTTTGAGTAGTTTGGAAAACCAGCAAATACCACCTCTGGCTGGCCCCAGAGTGGGGAGGGAATGGGGATTTTGCAATATCCTTCCCCCAGGAGTGGGGTGGGAATGGGGATTTTTTTTTTTTTTTTGCTTTAATTTATATGCCGCCCTTCTCCGGAGACTCAGGGCGGCTTACAATGCGTTAAGCAATAGCCTTCATCCTTTTGTATATTTATACAAAGTCAGCTTATTGCCCCCACAATCTGGGTCCTCATTTCACCTACCTTTGAAAGGATGGAAGGCTGAGTCGACCTTGAGCCTGGTGAGATTTGAACTTGCGGTAATTGCAATCAGCAGATGTTAATCTGTTAATAACAGTGCTTTAGTCCACTCTACTACAGGCTCTGCAGTAGTAGTATCATTTTGCAGTATCATTTCCCTGCCACACCCACCAAGTCACTCCCACAGAACCTGTAGTAAAAAAATTTGAATTCCACCACTGCATCAGATATGAATATCTTTGGACTCAGTCTTTAGGGATACAGGCTACATTTACGTTGCACGGAATGTGTTGGGAGCTGCACGGATAAGCAATCCTCGACTTACAACCGTTCCTTTAGTGACGGTTTGAAATTACAATGGCCCTGGAGAAAAGCGACTAAACAACCGGCGCCTAGCTCCAAGCCGCGCCGGGAGAATTGCGGGAAATGAAATGCCTATTTAATTTTGGCTATTTCCAACGGGGGCACCAAGCCAGGTGCTCTGTTTGTCTTGAACGCTGCAAGACTCGTGAAGGGGCCCCGTAGAGATCGTGTGGTCCCCACAGCTGCCGCAGGAGCCTGACGTTGTCCCTGATCCAAAAAAACAAATGGGAAGCAAACACGGATCTTTCAGCACAGATAAGGTGTGACTCCCGGGCCAGCGAATCCCTTGTTAATAATCTTTTGTTTAAACTGTGTGAACAATGACTTCCTTCTGTTAACCTTGAACGGATTGCCCCGTGGTGGTTTCTGGAGTTCCAGGCAGCTTCCGTGGCTGACAGCCAGGTATTGGCCTGGCCTGGCCTGGCCTGGCCTGGGTGAATTCACCTACCATAATCCCTCCAGCAAGATGTCAAGAGTGCAAGGATGTTGCGTGAGGCTGATGATCCTAGTGGGAATGCAGGCCTCCAGGCTGGGTGGGATGGCTTCCCTTTGCAGAGGGCCACAGCTGTGTTACGGTTTTTATATGTGCACATTCAAGGTTTTTTTTGTTTTTTTTGTTTGTTTTTATTGAATTTATATACCGCCCTACTCCCGAAGGACTCAGGGCGGTGAACAGCCATAGAATAAAACATATAAATACAAAATTTAAAATAAAATAAAAGGAATTAAATAATTTGGCTGAACAAATTTAAAACCCCAATAATTTAAAAACAAATTTAAAATTTCCATTTAAAAAGGGGAAAGACTTAGGTCAGGCCAGCTTGATGAAATAAGAAAGTCTTGAGCGCGCGACGGAAGGTACGCAGATCCGGGATCCTCCGTATCTCCGGGGGGAGCTCGTTCCAGATAGTAGGTGCCCCCACAGAGAAGGCTCTCCCCCTGGGGGCCGCCAGACGACATTGCTTGGCCGACGGCACCCGGAGGAGCCCCTCTCTATGGAAGCGTACTGGTCGGTGGGAGGCTATTGGTGGTAGCAGGCGGTCCCGTAGATAACCAGGTCCTAAGCCATGGAGCGCTTTAAAGGTGGTAACCAATATTGTGCAATATAGGTGCACCTTAAATATTGGCATGTACTAAGAAATCACAGTAATCTCCTTCTCTCTTCTTCCTTCTTCTCTCTTCCTCCTCCTCCTCTCTTCCTCCTCCTCCAATTTATATGCCACCCTGGGTCTTCGGAGTGGGGTGGCATATAAATTGAATAAATAAAACAAATTAAATAAATAATCCCCTTAAACATTCCAATTTCTTTCTTCTTTCTTTCTTTCTTTCTTTCTTTCTTTCTTTCTTTCTTTCTTTCTTTCTTTCTTTCTTTCTTTCTTTCTTCTCCTCCTCCTCCTCCTCCTCCTCCTCCTCCTCCTCCTCCTCCTCCTCCTCCTCCTCCTCTTCCTCCTCCTTTATTTTTATTTATTTATTTAGTTTGTCAAACATGTCTAAGATAACAGATATAAGTATAAACATGGTTATTAATACATGAAATGGATACGAATAATTGGGGACATTAAGACAGGGACGGTAGGCACGCTGATGCACTTATGCATGCCCCCTTACAGACCTCTTAGGAATGGGGTGAGGTCAACAGTAGACAGTCTAACGTTAAAATTTTGGGGGTTTGGGGAAGAAACCGCAGAGTCAGGTAGTGCATTCCAGGCATTGTCTACTCTGTTGCTGAAGTCGTATTTTCTGCAGTTGAGTTTGGAGCGGTTTACCTTAAGTTTGTATCTATTGTTTGCCCGTGTATTGTTGTGGTTGAAGCTGAAGTAGTCATTGACAGGTAGGATGTTGTAGCAGATAATTTGGTCTACTTAGGTCAGACTGAAGGTGGTGTAGTTCTAAATTGTCTAAGCCCAAAATTTCAAGCCTGGTGGCATAAGGTATTCTGTTGTGAGTAGAGAAGTGGAGGACTCTTCTCGTGAAATACCTCTGGACTCGCTCAATCGTATTAATGTCTGATATACAATGTGGATTCCAGGCAGACGAGCTGTATTCGAGAATTGGTCTAGCAAAGGTTTTGTATACCTAGTTTGCAGTACAATATTACCAGAGAAGAAGCTTCGCAAGATTAGGTTAACAACTCTTAATGCCTTTTTGGCAATGCTGTTACATTGGCCTCTGGCGCTGCTGCTTCCTCCTTCTCCTCTTCCTCTTCATCGTCTGACTCCTCCTCCTCTATAATCCCCTTAAAAATGGCAATTTCTTCCTCCTTCTTTCCTCTCTCTTCATAAAATATAATCCCCATAAAAATTGCAATTTCTCCATAACTGTACCATGAAAAAGGCCTACAAATCTCCCCCCGCCCCCCCAAAAAAGGCAAACAGTGGGCTTATATAAATCTTCCTCATCTGGCAATTTTTTAATGAAACATTACCTCCTTAGGACACACGTTGGGATAGCAACTCTCCCAGTTCCCTGGCTTAGCTGGAAATTCAGGGAACTGCAGTCCACCAGTCTGCATAGGGGGAGGTTGGGAAAAACTGGGTTCAACGCCTCAACTTCTTGTCACCGTTCCAAAGGTCCACATTCCCTAAAACTGCTTTTCAAAAAAAAAAGACTGTCCAGCAGAATCATGCGTTGCAGAAGAAACAAGCTATGGACATCCTTTGAGTGAAATCCTGCAGAATTTTCAGGAATTTATGCACATATATATATTTTTAAAAAATATATATCGCTAAAATAGGTGTGTCTTTTTCCAAGCCGTTGCAACAGCTTTGAAAGTCTACTGGCTGTTTTGGCTTGACATACCACTGCTTGTGCCACCCGGGGGGTGGGGGGGGGCATATGGTTGTCTCTTCAGCAAAAGAATGTGCTTCTTGCACATTCGTACATGCTCTACGGGCCTTATTTAATGGCCAGAGGCAGAGGTGGGCTGTGCAAAATTTAACAACCAGTTCACCTAGTGCAGAACTGAAAATGTGAGTGCGCTTGTGCGCAGCTTCAAACACACGGCGATTTCATACGTGTGGCTTCCAGCATACCTTCTTGGGCAGCCACAGTGCATAGAACGGGAGAGGTGCAGAAATCAGCTGGGCTGCGTGGGCTGGGCGAGCGAGCCAGAGAGTGAGATATATAGGACGGGATAGCGGCGAGGCGGGTGACGGGCCCAGCCGATAGTCGGAAATACTGGTTCGCCCAAACGGGCAGCAGCCGACCTCTGGCCAGAGGGAACATGGCGGTCACAGTCCCCTGTTTGAATGGAACGGAAGTCAAAATAGCCATGGGAAGAGTTGAAGGAAGGAACGTTAGAGGTTCTTCTCTAACCAAAGGGAGACCTCTCAAACTTTCGTTGGTCTTAGGCTTATGGACTTGAGGAGTTTCTCTTGTGGTCTGCCAGCAGCGTGCGGAACTGGCAGCGAAGTCAGACAGTGATGAGGCTGAGGAAGAATATGGGCCAGTCCTGGAGGCTGGGGAAGGCCCAGATGAGGGCTCTGCATCAGAGGCAGAGATGGGGCCAGGGCCATCTGGGAGTGATGTGCAGACTTGGGAGTGTCGAAGAGGCTGACAGCAGAGAGTCAGAGGAATAGGAGGAGCCTGTTCCTAATGTACGCATGAGAAGAGCTGCCAGAAGACAAGAGCAGCTAAAGCAAAGAGGACGACTTGGGAGTAAGGCCAAGAGATGATTGGCCCCTCCCATAAGGCTTAAAAGACCAGCAACGGCTCTTGGGCTCTTTGCCGGAAAACAACTTCTGATAGATTTGTTTCTTGTTTTGCTGCATTTATTTCTGGCCGGTGTCTTCTGCTTCTGAACTTTTGCCAAGAAAAGCCTTTGGCAGGTTGCCTAATTAGACCAAGGTTGGTGATAAGGCTGAAGAATTGTGTTATGAAGAATTTGTTTTGAATTAGTTTGGACTACGCTGAGAATGAGTTAATTCTCAGCTGATCTAATAAAGTCTGTTTGTTTTCAAACTGATTGCATCTGATAATACCTACCTGGCCCTGGGTCACAACAGTTTCCTTCACGTATCTCTTCTCTCTTGCTCTCCTTTCAGTGGTTCGCTTACGCCTTCATGACCAAGTGCCTCATCACCCTCTCTACCGTGGGATTAATCATCCTGATCTTGGCCTTTCACATCAAAGAGATCCAGGTAACTATAAGGGAGGGGTGGGCGATGCTGCTGGCACCTATTGGGAGCTTCAGCCTATTTTAATTGAATTTTGTTGAGGGCTTCCTGTTGCATCTCCGAGCCTCACCTCAATGCTTGGAATCCAGTGTGAGAGCTGTCAACCCAGGGCAGCTTCTAAGAGTTTCTACGAAGCAGCACAAGATAAAATAAAGGGCAGAGAACTGTTGAGACTCATCCAGCTCAACGGCTACCTTAGTTAGATGGGCCCATCCCTTTTATGAGTTATTATGAATATCATCTGTTGCTTTATTTTAAAATTTTATTTTATTTTATTTTAATATTTTAGCAAGGGGTTCTCTGCCCGGTTGCTGGGTAGGCATGGCCATGGTGGGTGTGGCCTAGTCGGCCTCCTGCACCATGGCGGGGGGCGGGGGGGCGTTTTTGCCGTCCTTGAGCTCCGGAGACTTTCCTCAAAGCTCTGGGAGGGCAAAAACGGCCTCCCCAGGCACCAGAGGCCCTCTGGAGGCCGGAAACAGACCCGTTTCTGGTCTTCCCAAACTTCCGGTAGGCCTGTTTTTCACCCTCCCCGAGCCTCCATATGTGCCCTGCACTTCCCTGCATCCAAAACAGGACACGTGGGGACTCCTTGGAGGGGAGGGGCAGGGTGGACGGGGCCAGCCAGGAGTGGGATTTGGGGGTTCTCCAAATTGCACAGAATCTTATCTAGAGATTCTCCCGAACCCCTGCAAACCTCTAGCAGCCCACCCCTGATCATAACTCACTTTTTTCAGTGCCGTTGTAACTTTGAATAGTCACTAAACAAACTGCTGTAAGTCAAGGATAGATGGAAGGCAGCGCAGGGTAATTATCCCATAAATATGGGAGCTACTCCAGAATGAGACCTGAAAAACAACAAACTTTGACTTGGGGAAGGGCAGGTTTACTTAGCCCAGGTCTGCCAGGATCAACACTCTTCCTTTTAATTCTCTCATAACAAAAAGATCGTTATGTATGCCAAACTCTGACATACTTTGCAGATGCCATTCCTCTAATAAGAAAATGAAATAACCCTGGAAAATATTTATCTGAACTGCAAGGTGGTGGAAGTAATAGGTCTTTCACATGTGCCGGGTACAATCAGAATTATTAAAGGAAAGGAACAACTAGAATAATTCGCCCTCATCCCCCCAAAATGGGACTTTATACATTTATAAACGTTCATATAAATAGATAAGTAGCTTCATCAAAAACAGCTGATTTCAAATCAAGGCTGGATTCCTTCTTCAACTGGTGGCCCACGAGCTGCACTTCAGGATCTGGACCCAGGCTCCTTTTAATATAAATTCAACGCAACTAAAGAATAAGTGTAAAAGTTTTTTGTTTTTTTTTTAAAAAAAACTCCCAATAGTGTAACTCTGTCCTGGTGTTGAATCATTTCCCCTGTCTGTTCCATGTGAAAAATTATACGTTTGCATTGCAACATTTGCAAAGAAGCATCGGAGAACTGAGATGACTAAGATAATTTACTGATCTTAGTTATTTTAAGTTCACGAAGATGATTTAGATGAGCTGGGCCATGTAGAAATGAGATAAACAAACAAACAGAGAGACAGACAGACAGACAAACAGACAAAACAGCTTACTTTATTGTCATTGCACCTTGTACAACGAAATTAAATGCCATCTTCAGTGTACATTATGCATATAAAACATCCTTCACATTCTATACAATTGAATTGAAAACCCCTGATATATAAAATAAATGATAAACAAACAAACAAATAAATTATACGAATCATCAGCCCCAATGTGGTACAAGAAATTGATTTATTTGGCTGATTTCTACAGTTGCCCATCTCAGCAAATGAAACATAAATGGTGCATCCTCTATTTGGGGGACAGTGGTAGTTCTTCCCCAGAATCTGAACACTATAAAACCCCTGAAAACCTGGGCACCTTTGGGGGAGTTCTCAGCATCAGCCAACACCCCCCGTTAACAATTAATATTAAAGAATACTAGTATTAACTCTGTGCCTGTCAGTCTGCCCTGGTTTTAGCAGTCAAAAGCAAAGAGAAGGAACTGCATTGGCCACAAACAGGGTTTTTCTGAAGAAATCCATGTTCAAACAGTGCTCAGGGTTGGAAAATGCCAAACAGATCAGTCTGAAGTCGAGACTTGTCCCTCCAAGGCCGACTGGCCAGCCCAGACATTTAATCCTCCCCTTCTGTAGAGCTCAACATGTCTTGGTTTGTGGCGGGCGAGCCAGCGACAGTCGGAAAATATACTTCAGAAGAATTTTTCTTTCTTTCCTGTGGACTGTTTGATCTCCGTTGCTGATTGGAGAGCACGATTTCCTGGCTGAGTCACGGCGGGTTCACCAGGCTACTGCCAAGCTGTGACGGGTGGCAGTGACTTTGGGCAGCTGAGGATTAAAGTGGTTTAGAATAGAATAACGGAGTTTGGAAGGGACCTTGGAGGTCTTCTAGTCCAACCCCCTGCTTAGGCAGGAAACCCTACACCCACTTCAGACAAATGGTTATCCAACATCTTCTTAAAAACTTCCAGTGTTGGAGCATTCACAACTTCTGGAGGCAAGTTGTTCCACTGATTAATTGTTCTAACTGTCAGGAAACTTCTCCTTAGTTCTAAGTTGCTTCTCTCCTTGATTTGTTTCCACCCATTGCTTCTTGTCCTGCCCTCAGGTGCTTTGGAGAATAGCTTGACTCCCTCTTCTTTGTGGCAGACCCTGAGATATTGGTGATGTTCCTTTGATGGGCATTTCCCCAAAGTGCATTTTAGGCCCTTAAATCAGGAAGTATTTCATCTGCTGGTATGTTTACCAGGGCTTCCCTGCTACTCCAATTAACCACGTCTTGGAGCAGCTCCCCATTTATCATTGGCAATTGAAGGGTTAAAAAAAACCACAAGTCAAAATCACATAATAAAAGCAGAAAAGCTACTGCGCTAAACATTGGGCTGCTGGGGGAATATCGAACCCCAGTTGTTGACCAATGCAGCTGAAATTGGTCTGGTATAAATGTAAAACTGAACCCGCATCTCCAGGTAGTCCTCGATTTACGACAGTTCGTTTAGCGACCGTTCATTTGTTGTGATGTCACTGGAAAAAAGTCATTTATGACCGTTTTATGACTTACGACTTACGATCAAAATTCAGATGCTTGTAACTGATTCGTTTTTATTTTTTATTTATTTATTTATTTATTTAATTTGTATACCGCCCTTCTCCCATTTTATGACTGTTGCAGTGTTTCTGGGGTCCCGTGATCCCGTTTTGCGACCTTCTGACCAGGAGAGTCAATGGGGGAAGCCAGATTCACTTAACAACGGTGTGACTAACTTAAGAACTGCAGTGATTCACTTAGCAACGATGGCAAGAAAAGTTGTAAAATGGGACAAAACTCCCTTAACAAATGTTTCACATAGCAACATAAATTTTGGGCTCAATTTTGGCTGTGAGTCGAGGATGATCTGTCTTTGGCTGGATTTTGTGTTCCTCTCTTGGGGAGTCATCAAGAAGTCAAGACTAAACCATCAGCAGCCTATAAACTGATTTTAATAATAATAATAATAATAATAAAGAGCTTTTGCACTTCCATCAAGCATAATCTGTACTTGCTTTGTAAAAAAGAAAAAAACACTTGGCATTCAATTCCGTTCCTTATGTTGTGATACCGCAATGGCAGCTTTTCACAATAGAGGTTTTATTCTGATCCCGAGGGGGGAATTACTCAAGTGTTACCTGTCTTGAATCACGGAAGCTCGATTCCAGATGCAGGGAGCTGTTGAACGTTTGTGGACTACCACAAACCTCTCTGACACATACCTTGAAACAGGTTCCCCTTCCATTCTCAGCCGCAGGAGCTCTCTGAGTGACTTTGGGCCAGTTGTTCCCTCTGGCCTTAAGAGCCAGTGTGGGGTGGCAGTGCTGAAGGCGCTGGACTAAGAATGGGGAGACCCAGGTCTAGAAGCTCCCTGGGTGATATTAGGCCAGGGAGTCAGTGAGGAGGTGTGGTGAAGGCCCTGGATGAGGAGAAGGGAGACCCAGCTTGTAGCTTCCTGGGTAGGGGCTCAGGGCCTGACGTGTGTTTTCCATCTTAAGTACCAACAATTAATCAGTGGAAACGTTTGCTTCCAGATGTTCTGAATGCTCCCACACTGGAAGTTTTTAAGAAGAGATTGGACATCCGTTTGTCTGAAATGGTATAGGGTTTCCTGAGCAGGGGGTTAGACTAGAAGACCTCCGTGGTACCTTCCAACTCTGTTATTCTGTTATTCTGTTATTCTGTTCTATTCTATTCTGTTCCGTTCCGTTCCGTTCCGTTCCGTTCCGTTCTATTCTATTCTATTCTATTCTTCTATTATTCTTCTATTATTCTACTTCAGTAGTGGGTTTCAATTTTGGCTGTTACTGGTTTGCTCGTGGGTGTGCGCACGCTTGTGCACACAATACTTCTGCACATGCGGAGAGACGTCTGGGCAAGTAGGCAGAGCCTCCCGCTGCTGCTACCAATTTGCCCAATCCGGGGCGAACCGGTAGCAACCCACCACTCTTCTACTCTACTCTACTCTACTCTACTCTACTCTACTCTACTCTACTCTACTCTACTCTACTCTACTCTACTCTACTCTAATGGAGTAGAGGTGATGGGTTGGACTAGGAGCAGAGAGACCCAAATTCACAGCCAGCCATGGGAGTTGAATGGGTGACTCTGGGCCAATCCTTTTCTCTCAGCCCAACAGCCAACATGGTGTAACAATAGAGGTGTTCAGCTAGGAGTAGGAAGATCCAGAACCTAGTCTATTCTAAATGTTGAAGTTTCTTGGGTGACTCTGACCCAAACCATCTCTCTTAGTCCAAGAATCACTCTGGGTTGGAGGGGAAGGTGCTGGATTAGGAATAGAGAAGCCCACGTTTTAGACCCCTCAGGCACAGAAGCTCCCTGTGCGATTTAGGCTTAGACCCACTTTCTCAACCATAGATTGGCAAATACAGGTAGCGCTCGACTTACAACAGTTTGTTAAGTGACCATTCAAACAGCACTGAAAAATATGACTTATGGCCATTTTTTCACAGTTACAACCTTTGCAACATCCCCACGATCACGTAATCATAATTCAGATGCTTGGCAACTGGTTCATATTTATGACTTATGACTGTTAACCATCTTTCCTCCATGAACAGTTGGGCATCATTCTTCTCAACTGCCCAGTTGATTGGGAGGGGTTTAGAAATTTTGTTTATATAAAGCATCACATAGAGCAAACAAAGAGCACAGTCACCATGTGCTTTACTGCTCAACTATGTTACTGAAACAGGAAGCAGGAAACTCTACTTAGAACGAAAAAGCATAGAGTATACACTGCAGATCCAAACTTGTAAATACTGCCATCTACTGGCTGAATACTACTGTAGTTGTTGCATAGAAATACATTCCAACAATGAATTCCAACAGTGGGACAACCTCGCAGAGAGCTTTGCTTCCGGCTCGTTCATGCTCTTGTGTTCCCTTTGCCTTGTAGCTCTTCATGCTGGATAATGCCCTCACCGATTGGCGAATTGCAGTCAGCACTCCGAAACTGGCTCTCATCATGCTCGAGTTTTTAGTCTGCTCCCTTCACCCTTTCCCGGTGGGAGATTTCTTTTGCCTGGATCCCCAGCCGAATCAGACCTTCGTCTTCCTCTCAGATGTTGACATGTTGCTCTCCCTGGTGATGTTCCTCCGCCTCTACCTGGTGCCTCGAGCTATGCTGCTGCGGAGTAGCGTGCTGGGAGATGCCTCTTACCGCAGCATCGGGTCCCTCAACAAGATCCACTTCCAGTACCCTTTCGTGTTACGGGTGATGGTCAACAGCCAGCCGGGCCGTGTGCTGCTGATCTTTACAATGGGACTCTGGATCATTGCTTTTTGGATACTGTCCGTCTGTGAACGGTGAGGAACCTGTTGTATGCTCTCATAACTATATCCTCAGTACTGGTTGGTTTTTGTTTTTTTTAATAGCCCACTTTCCCTCAGTTTTGGATAGGAGAGCCTTTCCTGTCTTAGCAGAGTTCCTTTCTTTCTTTGAGAGCACCTTAATGTGAACACTTTGGATGGTGGTGGGTTGCTCCTGGTTCTCTCCGGTTCTATAGAACTGGTAGTAAAACTGGCGGGAGGCTGCACCCACCTGCCCTGACGTCATCAAGGGTGATCTGCGCATGCACAGAAGCATGTGTGCGTGCTCCCGTTGCAAACCGGTAGTAAAGGTAAGTAGACCAGGTAGACCAGGCCAAGGATTCAATTCCACAGGTAGTAATAATTTTATGGTGAATGGCTACAATCAGAGAATTTTGCAAGTCTGATTCTCTCTCTCTCTCTCTCTCTCTCTCTCTCTCTCTCTCTCTCTCCCCCTCCCTCCCTCTCTCCCTCCCTCCCCCTCCCTCTCTCCCTCCCTTCCCCTTCCCCTCCCCCTCCCCATCTCCCTCTGTCCCTCCCTCCCTCACAGGGTGACATGATAGCAGTGTTCCAATATCTCAGGGGCTGCCACAGAGAAGAGGGAGTCAAACTATTCTCCAAAGCACCTGAGGGCAGGACAAGAAGCAATGGGTGGAAACTGATCAAGGAGAGAAGCAACTT
>NW_027257332.1:0-26683 GCF_029215685.1 Pituophis catenifer annectens
CCTAACCCCTCCAGCCGGTGCAGTAAGATACCATGGTCGATGGTATCAAAAGCCGCTGAGAGATCTAATAGGACCAGGATAGAGGAGCAACCTCTGTCCCGAGCCCTCCAGAGATCATCCACCAATGCGACCAATGCCGTTTCTGTGCTGTATCGTGACCTGAAGCCCGACTGGAACGGATCCAGATAGACAACTTCATCCAGGTATCGGGGTAGTTGTCGCGCCACCACACTCTCAACAACCTTCGCAACAAAGCGAAGATTGGAGACTGGACGATAATTTGATAATATAGCCGGGTCCAGGGAAGGCTTCTTGAGGAGGGGCTTCACAACCGCCTCTTTCAAGGCGGCGGGAAAGACACCCTCACTCAGAGAAGCATTTATAATCCCCTGGAGCCAGCCTCGTGTAACCTCCCGGGAGGCCAGTACCAACCAGGAGGGACACGGGTCCAATAAACATGTGGCAGCGTTAAGCTTGCCCAGAATCCTGTCCACGTCCTCAGGAGCCACAGAGTCAAACTCTTCCCAGATAACGCTCTCAAGACCTGCCCCCGTCTCCTCCCCTGGATCTACCCAATCGGAGTCCAGGCCTTCCCGAATCTGAGCGACTTTATCATGCAGGAATTGTACAAAATCCTCAGCTCGACCCTTTAAGGGATCTTCCCGTACCCCCACCTGAAGTAGGGAGCGGGTCACCCTAAACAGCGCAGCTGGGCGGTTCTCTGCAGATGCAATAAGAGCGGAGAAGTAGCTAGACTTCGCCGCTCTTATCGCCACTAGGTAGATCTTAATATAAGATCTCACCTGTGTTCGGTCAGATTCAGATCGGCTTGTCCTCCAATCACTCTCCAGGCGTCTTTTCCGACGCTTCATCTCTCTCAGCTCCTCGGAAAACCAAGGAGCTAGACGAGATCGGCATCGGGTCAGAGGCCGCAAAGGCACGACGCGGTCCAAGGCCCCAGTAGCCGCCCTGTCCCAGGCGACCACCAGGTCCTCAGTCGAGTCGTGAGCCAGAGTCTCAGGAAATGGCCCAAGCTCCATCAGGAACCTTTCGGGGTCCATCAGGTGCCTGGGACGGAACCATTTGGTTGGTTCCGTCTCCCTGCGGTGGGTGGAAGTGACTTGAAAGTCCATGTGAAGGAGAGAATGATCAGACCATGACAAGGGCTTGATGTCTATATCCCCTATTCTTAGATCATTCAGCCACTGATCAGAGATAAAAATCAAGTCCAGAGTGTGATTCCCCAAGTGGGTGGGGCCTTGAACTACCTGGGTCAGGCCCATGGCCGTCATGGAAGCCATGAACTCCCGAGCCGTCTCCGACATCTCACCAGCAGATGGCAGGTTAAAATCCCCCATAACAATAAGTCTGGGGGTTTCCACCGCCACCCCGCCTATAATGTCGAGCAGCTCAGGCAGGACCGCTGTTACGTGGCAGGGAGCCAGGTACGCAATCAGTAGGCCCATCTGAATCCCCTGACCCCACTTCACAAGGAGGGACTCACATCCGGCTATCTGAGGAACAATGGCCTCCCTCGGGCAAAGACTTTCTCTAAAGATTGCTGCCACTCCCCCACCCCTTCCCTGAGCCCTTGGCTGATGGAATGCACGGAAACCTGGCGGGCACATTTCCACAAGGGGAACTCCTCCCTCCTGGCCTAACCAGGTCTCCGTAATCCCTGCCAGATCAGCACCCCCCTCTGAAATAAGATCATGAATGAGGGGGGCTTTATTTACCACTGACCTGGCATTACATAACATCAGCCGTAGACCCAGGGTCTGAGACTCTGAACAACCCGGGAAACGAGCAGTGCTTTGTGGGTCGGAGTGGGCAATCGCTCGTAAACATCGAGTGCGCACTCCCGAAACATAATATGGCCCCCTGCAGCCGTCATATCTGCCCCTCCCACTTACTATACTAATGCCCATCGCTTCATCCTCCTGCATCCTTGTCAGATTTCTGTCCCCATCCTCCCCACCATGATTATCAGACCCATTACCCCTTTCAGTGGATTTATGGATCCCCCCAGATCCATTCCCACAATCCCTCCCAGAACCCCTTAAAATAGAACTTAAAGATTTATCTAAAAACCCCCAAAGCCGTCGGTTTTTTGCAAACCACCTCTCAGGGTTCCAAAACCCGTCCTCAAGGGCAGCCCTTGATAACTGAGAGGGCCAGACATGCGAGAGGGGGGAATCTCGCAGTGCAAGGAGCTCCGCAGTTGAATACATCAAAGATAGGAGCGAGTTGAAGGAGATGAAGGATCATTTTCTTCTAAGAGTGTTAGAGATGGTTAAGACAGGTAATTTAAAATAAGGGAGGAAATAGATGTAAAAGGGAGACCAGTAAGTTACAAATGTCAATACATCGGAACATCATCGCCCTCTCACGACGATGGGAAGTCTTGTGGTTGTAGTAAGTCCATCCAAAGGAGGTGGGGGTAGAGGTCTCAAAAGGTCGTCCTCTCACAGCGACCAAACCATTTGAAACAAACAAAGAGAAGGTGGTCTATCTCCCCATAATCCAAGACTCTCGATGTCTGTATCTCCTCCAGTCCTGATACCAGCGATGGCCGAGGATTAGATCAAAAAAGTAAGGTAGAGCCACTGGACAAAGTATTTAGGGTTAAATAATCAGGGTAATCTTGGGGGAACAGGTGGTAAATAAAGCTGCAGATCGATCTAAGATTGCAAGTTAATGCTGAGTGGTCGTAATAGATCTAGATCTGATAAAGGAGAGAGGGACAGTTGAGGGGGAGAGTAAGTCATCATCTCCAGTTTGTAATCCTCAGTCCCTATCCATCACCTTGCTCAGGCTACTTAGTTCAATTAGTTTAATAAGTCCTCAGAGTTTCAAGAAAGAGGAGTGCAACAGATCCCTAGAGGTTGAAGGGATCCTAACATTTATAGCCTTTGCAGCATTGCCCTCTCCTCTATTAACAACAAGGGCTTCCTTGCAGCCTCCTGGTGTTGCCGTTGCCGTCGCTGTCATTAGCGCCATTCCCCTCGCCATTGTAACCCCCCTTGCCATAGACATCATCGCCGCCATGTTGCTACAAGCAGTGCCTATTAGCCCAGGCATCATTATCAACACCCTATCTGGAGTCGCTGTTGCCACCGTCTCGCCAACCATTTCACCAGCTATATTAGACTCAGTGGTTGACCCGGTCATGGCAGCCAGCCATGTTGACATCCTCCCCACCGCCCTCAGTCTTTTTACTGACAAACAGCTGATCTTCGGGCTCGGCTCGGGTTTTATCCTTGGGCTCCATCCACAGCTCTATTGAGCCGAAAATACCTCAGCTTGCTGGGAGGGGGGTCTGTGGATGGTTAATTGACCCCCACACTCTTGAAAATGTCAAAACATCTCCCTCCTAGCCTCGGAGTTTCAGCTCTGAGCTGCCATTTTGTTTTGCAATTATTAGAATTGATTGGCATAAAAATAATACATTGAAAGGAAAGACTATAATTTAACATAAATATGTGCATTATTATTGGAATTATATGAGTGTTAAATGAAACAAATATGATTAATACTATGTTATCTGATAATATTTTATCAACATTAAAATGTAGGACTTGCAATATATGGTGATTGCCATAAAAGTAACATATCGCAATATTGAATAACTAAATAATGAAGGATTATAATTTGAATAAATAATGGAACACAATAACGTAACTTAAATATGTGTACTATTATATAGAATTATATAAGCTTGCTAAATGTAATAAATATGATCAATACTTTATTTGTATTAAAAGGTATGACATTCAGAATATGGTGATTGGCATAAAAATAACATTGAAATTTTGAATAACTAAATAATGAAAGACTATCATTTAACATAAAAATGTGTATTATTATCAGAACTATATAAGCTTGTTAAATGTGATAAATGTGATCAATATTGTTCTATTTGTACCAAAATGTATGACACTCAGGTCTACACTGTTCACGCATTGCTTGAGGAGGGGTCCAGAATGGCTTCAGGTGCTGATCCAAAGCAGTGATAACAGAAATAAGAAGCTGGGCTTCCTATTTGAGTCAAGCTAGATTTTGTCCTGCTGGCAAATTATGAAAAACAGTTCTGCATTCAGTGGATAAGAAGCATGGGGTTGGAGTTCAGTCCTATTCAGCTGATAACGGGTGAAAACAAAGAACAATATTTAGTGTAGAGTAGCAATTGGTTCTCAGAAGCCTCACATTCACTCAAGGTGGTATTTCATCATCTGCAAAATTAACAGATTAACAGAGTTGGAAGGGACCTTATAGGTCATCTAGTCCAACCCCCTGCTCAAGCAGGAGACCCTACACCATTTCTGAAAAATGGTAGTCCAATCTTTTCTTGAAAGTCTCAAGTGATGAAGCTCCCAAACTTCCGAAGGCAAGCTGTTCCATTGGTTGATTGTTCTCACTGTCAGAAAGTTCCTCCATAAAACATGGCATGAAATGTCTGTATGTCTGTGTTGGCTTCCTAGTAGCAAAGATTTGTGTTCATGTAAATTGTCAAATGTACAATGTACAAGTAAAACTGTTGAAGTGACCTTTTGCAGCTTTTTCCTCTGAGATCTTTTCCAAAAATAAAAACAACCCCCCCCTCTCCTAGGCAGATCTGTCATATCTATAGAACCACCTATTATTGGTGGAAAGGGCAATGGTCTGTTGCCTCAAGGCAGGTTGCCAGCAATGGTCTGCGAGGCAGACTTCACGAAAACTGGCTGCTTCTGCTGGATGGGTTAGCCCTCTCCTTTATGCCTCTCTCCTTCTGACCTCTCATTCCCCTTGGATACAAAGCACAAAAGACAATGCTGCAGCTCAAGACAATTTCATTTATACCAGATCACTGAGGAGTTGTCCCTGGTACTGCCAGTGATGGCTCATATGGAAAGAGAGTGCAAGTTAATTTCTTTTCCTGTATTAGGCTAGAACACATTTTAGTGTGCTTATTATTTTTCAGTCTTCAAACCTGGGCTGTAACAAAAAATAAACAATCTAAGCTGTCTAGTCCTCAATTTCTCCCAATGTCTAAATTGGGCTGATCAAGATGTTCTTCAATAGGTTGAGTTTTCTTAAGTGGTGCAACCCTTCTTTACTGTGCTATTTTTCTCTTATTTTTAAGCTATGTTAAACAGTGAACTTTAAACATTAAAATACTATGTATGCTGTGAATGAATGTTGTGGAGGGACGCGGTGGGTCAGTGGCTAAAACGCTGAGCTTGTAGATAGAAAGATCAGCAGTTCAGTGGTTCGAATCCCTAGTGTTGCATAACAGGGTGAGCTCCTGTTACTTGTCCCAGCTTCTGCCAACCTAGCAGTTCGAAAGCACGTAAAAAATGCAAATAGAAAAATAGGGACCACCTTTGGTGGGAAGGTAACAGCATTTTGTGCGCCTTTGGCATTTAGCCATGCCAGCCACATGACCACGGAGTTGTCTTCGGACAGTGCTGGCTCTTTGGCTTTGAAATGGAGATGAGCACTGCCCCCTAGAGTCGGGAACGACTAGCACATATGTGCAAGGGAAACATTTACCTTTACTTTTTATGCTGTGAATCAGCAGAGTGAAGTTCAGCACCAATGAAATGGCTCCAGGTGTAAAGGGCATCCCTAGCAATTCTATTTACTCATATGTTGGGACAATAATCCATGCCAGTGAAGTTAATGTGTTTTCTATTTATTTTTATTCAGCCTTTAAAATGAATTTTCCACAATCATGAGTGTGTGTGATCAATTAATAAACTGAAAAGAATTGTATTGCCTTCTGTATTTAGGCTTTCTTTAGTGACTGCTCTTCTTTCATAACACGAAGGGGTCAATTTTATAATTTCTATAATGCCATATTTGTCCCCAACCACCACACACACTTATTGTTCTATGAAAGAAACAAAAACCACTTAACCACCTTAAATGACAATGAGCCAAGCAATTTGAGTCAACTGTGCATGTGTATCTTCAGTCAACATCCTCTTTTCTCTCTACCTCCTTTTTTCACTGGTTGTTGAGTTTGTTCTTTGATGAAAACTAAACATGGGTTGAAAAGATGAGAGAGAGAAACCAGAAGAAAAGTACTTTAGAACAACATATCCCTTAACATATCCCTTTATTTTCTTCCACTCTGAATGAAATGTTGAACAAAAAGGCATATGGAGACCATAGCATGGAGTTTTTCTTTTCTGTTTGTGTAAACGGAAAAGCAAACCAAAGTAATTTTCGTGGACATTGCTAAGTATTATGTACCTGAAAAACACAAAAAGATCTGACAAAACAAAGTTCAAATTTCTTTTTATGCATTTCATCCCCTTTGGGATGTCAACCAAGGGAGTATGCTCTTGTACTGTACATTTCTAAAGAAAGCCAGTTTTGATAGTTTTCATGCCAGATAACAAATGCAAAGGTTTTCACAAAGAGAGCAAAATACTTTACCTAAAGTTCAAATGTCTTCTACAGGATTTAATATATCACAACGTTAAACTGGAAAAATTGCAGTACCACCAAAAACGCATTTCAAGATATTTGTCCAGTGATTGTCATAAAGGTAAAGGTAAAGGTTCCCCACGCACATATGTGCTAGTCGTTCCTGACTCTAGGGGGTGGTGCTCATCTCAAAGCCAAAGAGCCAGCGCTGTCCAAAGACATCTCCGTGGTCATGTGGCCAGCATGACTAAACGCCAAAGGTGCATGGACGGAACCCTATTTTTCTATTTGCATTTTTTACGTGCTTTTGAACTGCTAGGTTGGCAGAAGCTGGGACAAGTAACGGGAGCTCACAAATCGCTGAACTGCCGACCTTTTGATCGACAAGCTCAGCGTCTTAGCCACTGAGCCACCGCATCCCTATTATTTGTCATAGTTACTAGTAATTCAGTTCTTCTGAGATATCAAACCAGTATCCATCACAGCAGTGTGGTGGCCACTGTGGGACTTGGAGAGCACCTTCCATTTGAGATATATATTTTACTGTTGTCCAGTTATATCCATTATCTGAGATCACTGATTTATTTATCCTAATGGTATTGTTTGTTTTGGTGTACAAGAATAACAGTCATGATTTAGAATGATTTTTAATAGATAATTTATTCATCTTCATCACTATAATATTACACCTAGTAATAGGGTCATGATGTCTACTTTATAGAGAGCGCTCTTTTCAAAGGGTGTTTGAAAGGAATTTGTATCTAAAAGCCTCTTCTTCCCAGCTTTCAGAAACTAAAAGAGCCATGGTGGCGCAGTGGTTAGAATGCAGTATTGCAGGCAAATTCTGCCAACTGCTAGGAGTTCGATCCTGACTGGCTCAAGATTGACTCAGCCTTCCATCCTTCCAAGGTTGGTAAAATGAGGACCCAAGATTGTTGGCTGGCAATATGCTGAACCTGTTTTAGAGATAGCTGTAAAGTACTGTGAAGCGATATATAAGTCTAAGGGCTATTGCTAAAAAGTCCTTTCTTCAGTAAGATATTCTATATTTCTTTTTAAATTAAAGCTCTTATTTATAAATGATAGAACTACACATGGAGTGGGAAACGCAGACAGACTGGCTTCAGGAAAGGCAGATAATCGGATAGCTTACAGAAGATGAACAAGAAAGAGAATGAAAGAATACAAGAAAGATGCTTGTAATTTGTTTCATTGATACAGAATGGCTCTTGACCATGCAGATCATGCTGGAATATCGAGGAATATATTAAGCCTCATGGTTGTGTCTGAATATCTGAATATTACTCTGAAAAAAATTACAATGAACAATAAGTTATTATTTAAACTGAGTTTGAAAAATCAGACTTCTTCGTAGTAAGGAAAGGAGTGAGGCAAGGATGTATATTATTCCAATACAGTAAACATATTGTAAGAATGGTAGGCATGGGGCTAGAAGAGTTGATAGCTGGACTTAAAATTGGAGGTCAAAATACTGACAATTTGAAATATGCAAACAATAGTACTTTTCTAGCTGAAAATAGACTTTAAACTTATTGTAAAATAAAAATGAAAACTAAAAAGTCCACCTTAATGTTAAAAATTAGGAATACAAAGGTAATATCTTGCATGCTTAGTGAATTTAAAGTTAACATTGAAAAAGTGAAGGTAGTAGACATTTGTTTTCTTGAACTCAAGAATAGATAAAGTGGACAGTAAACTATAGAAGGAAGAGCAGTAGACGGTAGATACAATCATGGATGGATGGATGGATGGATGGATGGATGGATGGATGGATGGATGGATGGGAAGAAGTTAGTGGTGTGTACTTGGAAAAGCTACAAGACAGGACTAGATGGTGAGCATTTTTCATATTATCAACAGGTATTGAATCTGTTTCAGTGATATCAGAACTACCAATGTTAGACTTCCTCAATCTATTTCATTCACCATACTGGGTGGGAATACTGAAAGTTTTAGATTATGGAAAGCGGATATGCAAATAGCTACAAAAACCCTTCAGAAACAACAGCAAGTGCACAATGCATGATTTGGACAGTGACTGGCATTCCTCAGTATTCCTATATGATCCCATAACTCTACAGGATGCACTGGTTACCAACTGACATTTCAAGATGCTGGTTATTTCCTATAAAGCACTTCATGGTTATTTAAGGGATCACCTCTCTCTTGTTGTTTCTGTGCCCTGGTGAGATCAGGCAAATTACACATGCTTTGGGTTCCATAAACTAAGCAGTGTTGTCTAATGGGACCAGGGAATTGTGAACCAAATGCCCCCAGAGATCCAGGTGGCTTACCCTGAGAATGTTCAGGAAACTGTTAAAGACTTGATATTCACCCAAGCTTTGAGGGTAGGATGACATTTGAGCCTCAGTTGGATGGATTTTTGTTTATTTGTTAATGGTGGAATTTGTGTCACCATTTTTTCTCTGTGTTTTTTGTACTTTTCTCAGAAAAAGTTATCTAGAGTTAGTAGGAATCAGATGGCCCTTTACTTGTATAATTAAATAAAATATTTTTTAAAATAACATGCATGGTCTTTTATCCTAAAAAGTAGTCTAGAGGCAGAAAAAATATTTTCCATGCAGTTTTTCAAATACAATTCATAGCATTTCAGGGGTACCTCATGAGGAGTTCCTCATTCTGAAGCCATGGAAAGTTACTTCTAGTCTACAAGAAGGTTTCAATTCAGGGTAAATTCTTAGGTTCATAACTGCAATGGGAGAAAACATCAGCACTATTTTTAGTATATTTTTTAAATGGACAAAGTGAGAAAGCTTGCAATATATTTTGCTTTTAACCACTGAAATAGTTTTATTCAAATAAACATATTTCAACTTTCCCCCACTTCAGGATGTATAAATTGTAGCTGCCAAAATTCCCAATCAACATAACTATTGCTGAGAATTCTAGATGCTGAAATCCACATATCTGAAGGATGCTGATTTAGAAAAACTTTTCCCAGGCTGGTGTCCTTCAGTTATATTATCATTTAGCTTTTCATCATCTCTAGATAGTATTGCCAGTTGTGATACATTTTAGAGATGCTTGAAGCTGAAATCTGGTACTTCTAAGTATTAGTTTGAAGGGAAATTGATGTAAATATTATAAGAAATTCCTAGGCTGGAGTAATCCTCAAAAAAACCAAAGAAAAACATAACAATAACCCATAATGTTTTGATATATATGACATGAAATTCAGGAAGGGAGGCTTAGACTTCTACTGCTGTGTTGTGGTGGCCATTAATCTTGTTTTGTTTCCTGTTTTGTAGGTGACTTTCCCCCCACATGTTTATAATTGTTGACCACAGAAATTAAATCCAGTCTCTACTTCAAGTGCAATTTATTATTTATCTGCCCTACTTTCTTTACAAATAAGATGGCTATCTGGTCTTTCTTTTTTAATCATCCTTGCTCTTTCTGTTCCCAGATTTTAAAGATTGTGGACTATTATGTAACAGATGGTCTGACAGACCTTCAAGTTTGGCGCAGAAAATAGTAGCAGTGGTGTAAGTAATCAGAAAATAGACGCTCATGAATTTTAACTCTCTTCTAACAAAAGAATTCAAGGGGGCAAGCACTGATCTATCGGTTGCCGAAGTAATTAAAAGACTTAGATGGCTCTCTTGGACATAGCATCTTTTCACTGTTACAGGCTGTTTATACTGGATTAGCCTTGTTCATGTCCCACTCATTTATATATGAATAATACTAGAACAAAACAAGAAGCTAGTCTTAATCCAGAAATTGATACATTCCAATAAGCATCAATCAGGGTTCTTCTTTTATCTTCAGATTAAAACTATAGCATGATATCACGATAGAACATATCAAAACAAAAGGATTCACAATTTTCATTTTCAGTTTGAATGTTGTTGCTCAAGGAAAGGTAAATTATTGGATTACTAACTGAAATAATAAAACCAGCAAAGGTTGATGTAACTAATAAGTATCTGTGAATAATTTTGGAAATTCAAAAATATTCTCTAATATTCTTTAGAAACTTTTATAAATATTGTCTCCTTTTTCAGGACTATTAATATTTTTCCAGTCAAATAACAGACAACTTCTTGACTTTTTATTGTCCTTTACACAGAGGTTTGAATTGGAATAGGGCAATTTTCATTGCTGTTATTAGTCAGTGTGGTGTTCTTCAGCTATGTAAGACTATAAATGAATGAAAAATCTGGGAGCCGAAAAGATAAAGTTACACTACTATAATTCTATCCACAATATGCTATCCAGAATCAACTATACAGGGTAATTCTTTAAAACCTCCACAATTAATGAAAGTTCCTTTCTGGACCAAAAGTCCCTTCTTACACCCACTCATGCCTTAATCAGTTTGTATGTGGAATATTACAATGTGTTATATGGGGTTGCCCTTGAAGAACATTCAAAATCTGCAATTGCACCAGAATGAGGCTGCATTCTGCATATACCTACCTAATTCCTCTGCTGGGCAAGGTGCTTTTTCAGGAGGAAACTGGACTTTCCTGTTTTTTGTCTTTGAAGACGTTTCACTTCTCATCCAAAAAGCTTCTTGAGCTCTGACCAGTTGGTGAGTAATGGAAGGATTTATACTCCTTGCAGACAGCTGGTCAATTGCATTCTTTTAGAGAGTTGTTGAGGCCACTTGGAGGTTTATGTGTCCTCAGGGTCACCTGTGTAGTGCAAATGACTATGGAGCCTTCTTGGCTGCAGGAATTGATGTTTTCCTGACCTGTATCCCTTCACTGTTGAAGACAGGCGCAGGCTGTTGGGGATGGGTCTATGTAGTCTGCATCTCAAATGCAAATGGTTCCTGTAGTTTGCAATTTTTCTGGAAATCTGTTCATTAGTTAACATCAAGCTTCTTGGTACCAGAAGAGCTGTGGTGGTGCAGTGGTTAGAATACAGTATTGCAGACTAACTCACTCTGGTTGCATTGCCAGGAGTTTAATTTCTTGGTCCTGACCAGCTCAAGGTTGACTCAGCCTTCCATCCTTCTGAGGTCTAATCCAGATTGTTGGGCACAATATGTTGACTCTGTAAACCTCTTAGAGAGGGCTGTAAAATACTGTGAAGCAATATATAAGTCTAAGTGTTATTGCTATTGCTATAATTCAAGGGGCTAGTAGTTATCTTGAAACTCTTTAGGGCCTGGTTATTTAAGAGACTGCTTTTTCACATTGTTTTTGCTCATTCAGTAAAACCCAATAAAATGGGTGTGCTGAATATCCCATCTTTAAGGGTCTAGGACAACTTGGCATGGCCAATCTGGCACAGGCCACTCTCCATGGCCAATTTGCTGTGGCCAACTTGGCATGGCCTACTCACTGCAGGATAGGAGTTACACTAATATCAAAGAAATGGTGGAATAGAATCATTAAAGAAAGGATGCAAAAGGAGAGACAAAATGAAATGTGAATGACAAAAATTAAACTTATTTTTAAAATTATTTTAAATACATAAATTGAATTGTTGAATTGTTCCACAGTGAGTTGTCCCATGGCGAGTTGGCCGCACCAAGTTGTCCCATTCCACATCTTTAAAGCAATGCCATCTTGTGGGACCCCCCCCCCAAAAAATGCTATTTCTGTTGTGGATGCTTTCTTCTGGAAGAGTATCCTCCTGAAGATTCAAGGAACTCCAACTTTGTTTTTCTTTAAATGAGACTTGCCTTTTCTCCCAAGTTCTGGATTAGGTGGGATATGTTAATGTGTTGGGGTATGCTAATCCCTAGATTATAGCCATAACTATGTAAAGCTACAGGTATGAAAGGAGTGTGGCTTTGATCCAGGGGTGAAATCCAGCAGGTTCTGACAGGTTCTGGAGAATCGGTAGTGGAAATTTTGAGTAGTTCAGAGAACCGGCAAATGCTATCTCTGGCTGGCCCGAAAGTGGGGTGGGAATGGAGATTTTTATTTATTTATTTATTTATATGTCGCCCTTCTCCGGAGACTCAGGGTGGCTTACAATGTGCTAAGCAATAGCCTTCATTCTTTTGTATATTTATACAAAGTCAGCTTATTGCCCCCACAAACTGGGTCCTCAATTTACCTACCTTAGAAAGGATGGAAGGCTAAGTCAACCTTGAGCCTTGGCGAGATTCGAACCTGCAGTAATTGCAGGCAGCTGTTCTTAATAACAGGGTGCTTAGACCACTGTACTACCAAGACTCTTTTGCAATATCCTTCCCCCAGGAGTGGGGAGGGAATGGGGATTTTACAGTATCCTTCCCCTGCCATGTCCACCAAGCCACACCATGCCCACCAAGCCATGCCCACAGAACCGGTAGTAAAAAAAATGTGAATTTCACCACTGCTTTGATCATATAGTCTTACTTGCCATCTTTTTTTTACTCTTCTCCTCACCACCCTGCACTCCGTGGATGACCCAAGTTCAAAAAGCGTGCTGAGAACCAATACTCTTTTTTACATGGTTAATAAGGTAGTAAGTGATGCTGTGTCACAGAATGACATGAGTTTTGTGACATTTGTTAAGAGCTAAATTCTCTTTCTGACTGATCTATATAACTCACTATATTATCTTTGCAAAGACTTGGGATTTACTCGAGAGCTTTTTAGTGATCCTTCACTGAATAATTTCCAGTCTTCAATTATTCCCTAACCGGCCCTTCTTCGTGGTAGATTCCAATCAAGTTATGAAATCCTTCCTCTACCTTAGAGTAGCACCAATACTTTTCTGCCTTTTAATTAATTAATCAATTACATTAAATTAAGCTAATTAATCAATTAACAGCTCTCCCCCCCCCCATATCACAGCATGGCAAGTAAAGAGTGGTGCATTCTCCATTTTGGCACTTTTAAATGCTGTATCTGTACAGAATTTTACTTATTATTTGCCTCTTTTACAGTAATGAATAGGATAAAAAGTATTAAAAATATGTTAAGGCTCTACTGAATAAGATTAAAAAGGCAAACTTTTAAAAAAATGTTCTGATAGTTTTGTTTGAGGAGATACATAAAGTTACCCACCTTCCAGGTCATTTTTATCAGCTGTCGCATGTGAGAATTATCTGAGGGCAAGTAAATCCAAGAATCAAATTCTTATCAGATCACTGGGACAATAATAGACTGATCACTGGGGAGAATCTGTCAGAGTTGGCCCAGTAGGTTGGATAACAACGGAGACACTCTACTTGGCTTCCTACTGCTGTGACCCAGTCCATCTGCTTCCCTTTGACCATATGTTAAACAACTATCAAAGACCCCACAGACACTGGAATGTTATACATCAAATCAGATGTACTTCAGTTTCTCAGAAATGTCATAGAAATGCTACTGTTCTGAATTCCTCTTTCAAGAAGGGATGTTTATACTTGAAGTTTAAGACTTGCCTCAGAGTACTGATATAAACAGACGTTATATTTTTATAGAATATTTTGGACTTAGATTCAGAAATATTAAGCCTATGATGCACTATACTTTTACCAGACAATTTTAATTTTTTTATTGGTGCATTTAAAAAAGAGGATATGAATGTATTTATAGTAGCAATAATATAAAGGTCAGTTCATAGATACATTTCGGTGTCTTATATACATATGTGTGTTAGTGTGCATGATGTATATAAAAAAATGAAGAGAATGTGCATCAGGCAAATAGCTAAAAGTGAAAACCAGTTTGTGATTCTCTGTATAAGACCTAAAATGTCAGATATATATATTGGAAAATATTGCTGATCAATAGTCTTACAAGTCACTAAACGTGGTAGATAGGGAGTATTTTAGCTAAATGTATTTTATCTTCCTTATCATGGTGAGGCCCCTCCTCAAGAAGCCTTCTCTGGACCGGCTGAATTAGCTAACTACTGTCCGGTCTCCAATCTTCGTTTTGTGGCGAAGGTTGTTGAGAGTGTTGTGGCACGACAGCTTCCCCGGCACCTGGATGAAGCTATCTATCTGGACCCGTACCAGTCGGGCTTCAGGCAGGGGTACAGCACAGAAACGGCATTGGTTGCATTGGTGGATGATCTCTGGAGGGCTCGGGACAGGGGTTGCTCCTCTATCCTGGTCCTATTAGATCTCTCAGCAGCTTTTGATACCATCAACCATGGTATCATGCTGCAACGGTTGAGGGGGTTAGGAATAGGGGGCACCGTCCTGCGGTGGTTCTCCTCCTTCCTCTCTGACCATTCGCAGTTTGTGTTGGCAGGGGGGCAGAGGTCGACCTCGAGGCACCTCGCATGGGGAATGCCGCAAGGGTCGGTCCTCTCGCCCCTTCTGTTCAACATTTATGTGAAGCCGCTGGGTGAGATCATCCATGATTTTGGGGTGAGAGTCCATCAGTACGCTGATGACACTCAGCTGTACATCTTCACCCCAGACCACCCCAACGATGCCCTTGATGTGATGTCTTGCTGCCTGGAGGCCGTGTGGGTCTGGATGGGGAGAAATAGGCTCAGACTCAACCCATCCAAGACTGAGTGGCTGTGGTTTCCGACATCCCGATATAGTCAGCTGGTGCCATCGCTGACTATTGGGGGTGAATCTCTGCTCCCCACAGAGAGGGCTCGCAATCTGGGTGTCCTCCTGGATGCACGGCTGTCTTTAGAAGAGTATATGACGGCTGTGGCCAGGGGGACTTTCTATCAGGTTTGCCTGATTCACCAGTTGCAGCCCTTTCTGGACTGGGACGCCTTGTGCATGGTCACTCACGCCCTTGTCACCTCCCGGCTGGACTACTGTAATGCTCTCTACATGGGGCTCCCCTTGAAGAGCACTCGGATGCTCCAACTGGTCCAGAATGCGGCCACACAGGTGGTTATGGGCACAACTCGTTGTGCCCACATGACACCCCTCCTGCGCAAGCTGCACTGGCTCCTAGTGGACTTCCGGGTGCAATTCAAGGTCCTGGTCACCACCTTTAAAACGCTCCATGGCATAGGACCCGGGTACCTTCGAGACCGACTTCTGCCACCAATAGCCTCCCACCGGCCAGTCCACTCCCACAGGGAGGGTCTCCTCAGGGTGCCATCGGCCAAGTTATGTCGGCTGGTGACACCCAGGGGGAGGGCCTCCTCTATGGGAGCCCCTGCCCTGTGGAATGAACTGCCCCCAGAAATGCGTAAGATCTCCGACCTTACTGTATTTCGCTGTGCCCTCAAGACCCTGCTGTTCTGCCAGGCCGGGCTATCAATGTAATGATTTTAAATTGGGTGTTTTAAATTTTGGGGGTTTTAAATCTGAGCCGAAATTATTTAATAATTTTAATTATTTTTAATTGATGTCTGTCTTTGTGCTTTTAAGGACTCAGGACGGTGTACAGGATGTATACCGCCCTGAGTCCTTCGGGAGAAGGGCAGTATAGAAATAAATTTATTTATTTATTTATTTATTTATTTATTTATTTATTTATTTATTTATTTATTTATTTATTTATTTATTTATTTATTTTAGTTGCTCAAAAGGAAGAAAGGGGTATTTGATTCCTGCAAATTCAATTCAGTTTCAAATGATTGTTCCCATAAATAATCCATCAGCTAAAAAAAACCCACCCAAACATAATGGTTTATGCATTAATTCTGTTTTCCAGTTGAGTAATGGTGAAACTATATAACCTAAGTACTGGCTCATAATATTTTAAATAAGCTAGAGCATCAATATTTGCTCCAAGTAAAAAACTACTATTCACATAACTTTTGCTTTATACCTTCTATAAAATGAAAGAAATTGCAATCTTGAATTAATTATAGAACTCATTGGCCTCATCAGGCTTTACTGATTTTATTAAAAGGAAGGTTAGACATTTTATGAGAAACAATATGAATATTTTTAGTGAAGAAACCACCTGAAGAAATAGAACTCTTTATCATATGTCATTGACATTAAACAATGATTTTGTTTTTAGATTCAGCTGATTGGTTTGCCAATAGAATTTTCCAAACTGATTTCCAATTTGAAGCAAATGGGAGTGGTTTTATCAAGTAAATGCTCATCCAGATAACCACGATTTATTCTGATTGGTTCCCTCCAACTCAGTCATTCTCAACATTCCCTAATAAAGTCCATTGGGGATATTCTAAATCAGTGTTTTACAACCTTGCCAACTTTCATGTATGTGGACTTCAACTTCCAGAATTCTGAGTGTTGAAGTCCACATATCTGAAATTTGCCAAGGGACTAAAAAAAAAGGAACCTTACTTGGGCCCTGAAATCTTAAAATTTAGGTATGATTTGGCTCTTTGCAGAGAGAATGAGATACCACCATGGAAAAGGCCAACTAATTTGAAGCCACCTGCTGCTGATGGATCCTCAACATAATTTGTTCCTCCAGCACTCTCCAATTTATCACTTAGGTTTTTAATAAATGCTATCTATAGATTTCTCCTCCCTTCATGATCTGGATTCCAATACATCTACACAAAAACACAAATTGAGCAAAACACTGACTTCTCCAGTTTCACATGTTCATTATTTGTACATTGTGATTCTTAACATGGGAGAGGGTTATATGCTTTTTAGAATTGACATTTGTGCAATAAAGTCAGTTGGGTTTCCATGCAACTTATGCAGTGCTTCAAAAGATTAATCATTCAATCAAAGCAAGTAAATACATGCTCTACATACTATAAGAGTTTCAGTGTAGCTGCATACACAAACACCCTTGGAAAAATTCAGATGCAGAACTTAAATAGTCGAAGAAGCGGTTTCTGATAGCAAACTATTTCTGTTTTAAACACAGTGTAACAACCAGTTACAACCCACCCACCCCAAATTTCCAGACTTGATTCCAGGAAAAGTGACACTGTCCAAATATAGTATTTTTGAATGCACAAAAGAGGCCACAGACTATTGGCTGACGCTCAAGCTCTGGAGAAGACGCAAGCTTGAACTTGCTTGGAGCTGAATACTGTTATCTTGTCAGTAGACACTGCCTTCAGTCTCTATCCGTTTGGCCACTCTAATTAATGATCTTTTAACTGGACTGTCAGTCCTGTTTAAACCTGAGTGTTGCCAGTTGCTTCCTTCATCGGGCCAACCAATGGGAACCAGGCAAGTCATTCAAGCCCCCCACTGTCCCAGTGGCTCTGAGCCTATAGCAGCCCAGTTTAATAGGGCATTCAGAGCTCATTAGGGAGAAAACACATCAGGAGTGACCGCTCCAGTACTACACATTGCCACTAATAGCCTCAGTGAACAGAATAGTTTCTGTTTCTGCTCACTTGTTGTTGAGTCTTTTCAGTGTCAACAAGTGGTCATGTCGGCAGGAGCTCGCCATTCGGCCCAGCAGTTTTATCCGTTGCTCTTCTGAGCCAGACTTGTGTCCTCTAGCATTGTTTGGCCTACAATGAAGCATGAGCAATTACAAAGGCATCACAGCCATTCATCATCAGCTCACGCATTCGCCCGGCAATATTGGCTGCCAAACATTCAGCCCATCAGGTTGGCACAGGGAATGAGTGCCCATAAAATACAAATCATTTCATAGATTAATCCCCTCCCCCAACACGCCTCATCTCCAGAATCAGAACAATCAGGAAATCACGATTGAAGTGAAAATTAAATTGGGTAAGGGAGTGATTACAACTCTCTCTCAAACACAGAAGCACAAGCACGCAATACAAAGAAGTTGGGAGTGGAGGAACATTATGTGGTAGAACCCACACACTCAAATAAAATGTCCCACAACTTAATTTTTTAAGTTGTACTGGTTGAAACAACAGTTAACTATCTCCCACTGAATGCAGCTAGAATTTGAGGTGCTGGATTATACTCTATTGATAAAATGATTGCCTTTCCCCAAAATATCTAACAGCATATTCTTGGACTAAAGACTAAATTACGTGGACTAAACGTAATTCAGCAAGACTCATACTCAAATCAATGTGTATAGAATCAAAGCTTTATTCATTGTATCCACATTTTTAAATGAGTATGCAATCTGCAAACATTTCTTTTGAAATAAGAATCTCTGTAATAATGGGAGGTAGCTGTCTGCAGGTCAGCATAGGGAAATCAATCTATTGTATGACAGTAATAAATAAAAGTATTTCTGAATTTAAAAATATATTTGTAACATATGTTACAGGAGACAGCAAGCATTCTTTCTTTTATGATTCTGCTTGCCTTGTTCCAAATGAAACTTATATTAAAATGTTTATTATTACTGCCTGATTAATTGAGGGTAAGACTTCTTTTGATAAAAGGAGAGTTTTTCAGTTAATATAAATCAATAATCAATGGAGTGTTGTGGATCTATTATATGCTATAAAGTTAGTTATAAACTTTTTAAAATAGTGATTCCTGGCACATAGTCACACCATCCCATCTCATAGTACCAAACATTATATCTATCACATTCAAAGTTAAATTTAAAAACATATTATGGGGCAAATATCTTTAACCAGACCTCTGAATTCTAAACTTTAATTACAGATATATATGAAGTGCATCTTGACTCTTGAGCAGAATGAAACTGAGGAAACTAAAGTTATTCTACCTCCCCAATCTCTACCTCTTAGAAATAAGAATGCACACCTTTATATAAAGCAATAGTTAGATGGAAAGATTGGAGGCTGAAAGATGATATTATTACCTATTTTTTAAACAATAAGATGACTGGTACTTGAACAGCATATTATGACTTTGAACAACCAAATAATGAAGGAATATGTTTTAATATAAAGGTGTATTAACACTAGAATTAATAATGGTGGCCTGACTAGAAGCTAGAATAGAAGTAGAAATAAGAAATAGGGCAGATATTAGCAGATATAATTTTCATATAATAGAATATAAGTAATAATTAGATGGAAAGATTAGAGGTTGAAAGATGGTATGCTTAATAATATCATTGGCATTAAAATGGAACCCTGAAATATTGAATAACTACTCTAAAACTATTATGTATATCAATACTAGGATTAAATAAGTTTGACTAATGTTGTTGTTGTTGTTGTTGTTGTTGTTGTTGTTATTATTATTATTATTATTATTATTATTATTATTATTATTATTGCTGTTTGTATCAAAATGAACTATACCCAGAGGCCACACTGTTCATATATTGAGACTGATGTATATTTAAAAATAAAAATTCAATAATTTTTTTAAAAAAAAGTTATTCTACCTCTCTTCCTTTTTGTCCCAACTGCATTTGTTTTCTATTGCAAATAATAGAAGAAAAATTATTTGTCATAATTATACACTCCTTATTGGGGCATGGTTGGAAGAAATGGAAGGGGACGAACTAGAGAACTAAAGACAACTACAGCAGAGACAAGAGCTGGCAAGAACACTGGCTCTTTGATAATTCCTCTCTGGACAAGAAGAGGTCTTGAGATAGCCTACAAGTGCTCCAGACAGTTGCTCCTGGTGAGGAGACTACAAGGCAGCCGTCTCCGGTGGGTTTAGAGCTGTGGGAGACAAGGGAATAGCTATCTTGCTCAAAGCACAGTCGGCCTCTTTGAAAGGACCCTAGGTTTGCATATTTCTTTTTCAATCACTTTTGGAAATTGCTTATTTACTGCTTTTCAGCTATTAGAAATCTTTGGATTGACAAATCTGAACACAATGAGAGAGTTTCCTTCAAGGGCCTGGTGGCTCTGCAGACTAAAAGCATTGTGATTAACACCAGCTGTCTGCAATTACTGTAAGTTTGAATCTCACCAGGCTCAAGATTGACTCAGCCTTCCATCCTTTCTAAGGTAGGTTAAATGAGGACCCAGTTTGTGGGGGCAATAAGATGACTTTGTATAAAATATACAAAAATATGAAGGCTATTGCTTAACGCATTGTAAGCCGCCCTGAGTCTCTGGAGAAGGGCGGCATATAAATCAAATTAAAAAAAAATTTGTTCAGCATCTATTCAAGATTATGATGGCGCTAGTTACATGATCAAAATTTGGGCACTTGGTAGCCTGCCCTAACATCAGGGGCCATTCAAGCACTCCCACACAGCTATCTCCCCCTTCCCCATCTCTGCCTTTTTGGGTGCCTTGCAGAACAACAAGCAGCCCCAAAACTGTACCAGTGGTGGGTTCCTCCCGGTTCGGCCCAGTTCTGCCGAGCCGGTAGAAGTGACGATATGACATCACCGAACCGGTTCTGCCCCCACCGACCCCCCCATCCCCCCACCCCCCGTGTTATTCTTACCTTTTATTTGGCTCCACCCCCAATCTATTGCTGCCTCCTGAGTCCCAGCTGATGGCTAGAGGGAAAAAAACTGTTTAAACTCTTGCTGTGGGGCTTCAAAGGGCCGCCCTACAGCTGATCAGTGTTAAAAGAAAACAAATGAGTAGACCTACTCTACACTGAGTAGATCAGTGCCTACAAAAATAAATGGGTAGATCAGTAGAGCCTGGTAGACCAGTACCTCTGCTAAATCCTAAATAATTGTCACCTGACCATCAAGCCACACCCACAAAATAAGCCACACCCACAAAATAAGCCATGCCCACAGAAACAGTAGTAAAAAAATTTAAAACCCACCCCTGCCCTGCATGGATATGCACACAATGAATAAAGCATGCATATTCAAACCTTAGTGCAGCTTGTTGTTGTTGTTAGTTGCGAAGTTGTGTCTGACCCATCGCAACCCAATGGACAATTTTCCTCCAGGCTTTCCTGTCCTCTACCATCCCCCGGAGACCATTTAAGCTCACACCAACTGCTTCAGTGGTGCTTCATCCAGCCACCTCATTCTCTGCCGTCCCCTTCTTATTTTGCCCTCAATCTTTCCCAGAATTAGGCTCTTCTCCAGTGAGTCCTTCCTTCTCATTAGGTGGCCAAAGTATTTGAGTTTCATCTTCAGGATCTGGCCTTCTAAAGAGCAGTCACGGTTGATCTCCTCTAGGACTGACTGGTTTGATCACTTTACAGTCCAAGGGACTCGCAGGAGTCTTCTCCAGCACCATAGTTCAAAGGCCTTGATTCTTTGATGCTCAGCCTTATGGTTTACTGCAGCTATTGTCTTCTATTGAATATACTGATTTTCAATAACATTTTAGGACAAAGAAGTTCATGATATAAATAGTTTAGAATAGGTTTTAAATTTCATGTCTTTTTTGTCTCGTTTGTTTGAAAATTTCAACTTGTCTTTTTCTCAAAGGACCATGACTTAGCAAGCTCAAATATATCATGTTTCCCCAAAAATAAGACCTTGCCTTATATTTTTTTGAACCCTGAAATAAGCGCTTGGCCTTATTGCCAGGCACTCAAAAGCCTGATTGGGCTTATTATCAGGGGATGTCTTATTTTGGGGGAAACAGGGTATGTTCCTGTATAGGTTTTTTTTCTTGTTGTTTTGCTCAAGTATCTTTCAGCCATAACTTTTGTTTGAAGATAAGGAAGTTTTGAAATGAGATTGGACTCCTAATTTCGACACAGACAGAATCCTGAAGTTTGCTTGGCACAATATAGTAGTGGCTTGCCTTTATCTTCTTCTGAGATGATTTTCAATTGTTTAGTGTACTGATGATCTCTGGTCCTGTTGGACCTTAATTAAAAACAAGCTTAACATTTGCAAGTTAAAACTGAAAATCAGAGTTAAAAAATTTGGAAGGCTAAAAGGTTAACAAGGTGGCGAGAGTGCTCTGAAGCCACCAGCCATCCCCAGAGTTGGATCATACTCTTAGATGATGCTAATTGGCCGGTCTTAACATTCTTCCAAAGAAGCGGGGGGCTGGCTTTTTCCACATTCCTGATACAGTTTGTAAACCATCCTTAGCAAGTTAAATATGTATCAGTCACTGAAAAGAACCAAGTTAACTGATGTCTGTGTGCATA
Source organism: Pituophis catenifer annectens (assembly GCF_029215685.1). NCBI lineage: Eukaryota > Metazoa > Chordata > Lepidosauria > Squamata > Colubridae > Pituophis > Pituophis catenifer. The sequence goes on from NW_027257332.1 coordinate 22,166, forward strand.
TGCTATTTGTCTGAAAGATGGATGAGTAAAAGATAAGGTAAAGATTTGGGAAGGGATCCCAAATTAGATTTAAGCAATTAGATTACCTTTCCATCAAGATTGCAGGGAAATCTATTAAAATGCCAACTTCCTTGGCCACCCAAAGCACATTCAGGGGCTCCTTAGTCATTGTTCCTTTGTGTCATCTTGCCTGATCTCAAGACAAAAACCATATGCCGTTGGTTAAATGAGTAATTTACCAGCCAGGATCAGCTATTCTTTCAGTTTCTTATGGATCTGTCAACAATCATTAGAACTCAGGACATTTGTTTCCCTGTATATATTTCTTCTTACCATTCGTGTATTTCCTTTAATGTAGTAAATTCCACTAATATTGCTGCACTGGCCGTCAAAAGAGATGCAGCAGATTCAGGTTCCCACATGTTATTTGAAAAGCAGACATTTCTATGTCCTTTGGAAATCTGTGGCCCAAATCTTTATATATATCTTCTCAGTGATATTGAGATAGGGGATATAGTGATCGAGCCCTTGTCATGGTCAGATCACTCCTCCTTCACTTTGACCTTCGAACTGCCGCACCCCGCCGCAGGGAGGTGGAACCATTGAGGTGGTACCGCCCCAGGCGCCTGATGCATCCTGATAGGTTCCAGATGGAGCTTGGGCCATTTCCTGAGGCTCTGGCACATGGCTCGACTGAGGAGCTGGTGGCCGCCTGGGATAGGGCGGCCGCCTTTGGATCGGGTCGTGCCTTTGCGGCCTCTGACCCGGCGTCGATCTCTCCTGGCTCCTTGGTTCACCGAGGAGCTGGGGGAGATGAAGCGCCGGAAAAGACGCCTGGAGAGTGGTTGGAGGGCCAGCCATTCTGAATCTGACCGAATACTGGTAAGGTTTCATATTAAGACCTACCTGGTGGCGATAAAAGTGGCGAAGTATAACTATTTTGCCACTCTTATTGCGTCATCAGATAATCACCCGGCCGCCCTGTTTAGGGTGACCCGCTCCCTGCTCCACCAGGAAGCGCGGGAGGACCCCTTGGAGGGTAGAGCCGAGGATTTTGTACAGTATCTGTATGACAAAATCGCTCAGATTCGGGAACACCTGGACTCTGACTGGGTAGATTCAGCGGGGAGGACAGAGGCAGGTCTTGTGAGTATTATCTGGGAAGAGTTTGATTCTGTGACGCCCGAAGACATGGACAGGATACTGGGCAGACTGAGCGCAGCCACATGTTTACTGGACCCGTGTCCCTCCTGGTTGGTGCTGGCCTCTCGGGAGGTTACACGAGGCTGGCTCCAGGGGATTATAAATGCTTTCTTGAGTGAGGGTGTCTTCCCTGCCGCCTTGAAAGAGGCGGTGGTGAGGCCTCTCCTCAAGAAGCCTTCCCTGGATCCGGCAGTGTTGGCAAATTATCATCCAGTCTCCAACCTTCGCTTCATTGCGAAGGTTGTTGAGAGTGTGGTAGCGCAACAGCTCCCCCAGTACCTGGATGAATCGTCGTATTTGGATCCATTCCAGTCGGGCTTCAGGCCTGGGTACAGCACGGAAACGGCATTGGTCGCGTTGGTTGATGATCTCTGGAGGGCTCGGGACAGGGGTTGTTCCTCTGTCCTGGTCCTATTAGACCTCTCAGCGGCTTTTGATACCATCAAACATGGTATCATGCTGCACCGGCTAGAGGAGTTAGGGGTGGGGGGCACCGTCCTATGGTGGTTCTCCTCCTTTCTCTCTGACCGGTCACAGTCTGTGTTGACAGGGGGGCAGAGGTCGACCCCGAGGCCCCTTGTATGTGGGGTGCCACAAGGGTCGGTCTTCTCGCCCCTTCTGTTCAACATTTATGTGAAGCCGCTGGGTGAGATCATCCGTGGTTTCAGGGTGAAGTACCATCAGTACGCTGATGATACTCAGCTGTACATCTCCACCCCGGACCACCCCAATGATGCCCTTGAAGTGATGTCCCGGTGCCTGGGGGCCGTGCGGATCTGGATGGGGAGAAACAGACTCAGGCTCAACCCATCCAAGACTGACTGGCTGTGGTTTCCGACATCCCGATATAGTCAGCTGGTGCCATCACTGACTATTGGGGGTGAGTCATTGGCCCCCACGGAGAGGGTTCGCAACTTGGGTGTCCTCTTGGACTCACGGCTGTCTTTAGAAGAGCACATGACGGCCGTGGCCAGGGGGACTTTTTATCAGGTCTGCCTGATTCGCCAGTTACGTCCCTTTCTGGATCGGGACTCGTTAAATACGGTCACTCATGCTCTCGTTACTTCCCACTTGGACTACTGCAATGCTCTCTACATGGGGCTCCCCTTGAGAAGCACCCGGAGGCTCCAGCTGGTCCAGAATGCGGCCACGCGGGTGGTTATGGGAGTGACGTGGCGCTCCCATGTGACCCCCCTCCTGCGCGAGCTGCACTGGCTCCCGGTGGTCTTCCGGGTGCGCTTCAAGGTTTTGGTTACCACCTTTAGAGCGCTCCATGGCATCGGACCGGGGTATTTACAAGACCGCCTTCTGCTACCAATAGCCTCTCACCGACCAGTACGCTCCCATAGAGAGGGGCTCCTCAAGGTGCCATCGGCCAAACAGTGTTGACTGGTGGCCCCCAGGGGAAGAGCCTTCTCTGTGGGGGCACCTACCATCTGGAACGAGCTCCCCCCAGAGATACGGAGGATCCCGGACCTGCGCACGTTTCGCCGTGCTCTCAAAACTTTTCTATTTCAGCAGGCTGGCCTGGCCTAACTCTCCTCTTTTAAAATTTTTAATTCGTGATTTTATAAATTGGGTGTTTTAATCTGTGTTTCGGCCAAAATATTTAATAATTTTAAGGGATTTTTAATATTTGTATTATCTGTATTTTATCTTGGCTGTTCACCGCCCTGAGTCCTTCGGGAGTAGGGCGGTATAGAAATTTGATTAATAATAAATAATAATCAGAAATAATTTGTTTTTCTCTGAATAAAAGTTAAATGGGTAGAAGATATCATGAAAACTTGTAATTTAATATAACATATATCAGGTTCTATGAGTAAAACAAAATTCCTTGATAAAACCCAGTGCAGGCCATAAAATAGTCCACATGAAAACAAGCACAAAAGGAAGGATTATTATTAACTGTGCAGTCTGGTAGGAAAGTGTATTAAATAATATAAAATCCTTCTCTGGTGCCTGAGCTGGTGTGAAAGCAGAAAAGAAGAGTTACATCATGACCATTTTTATTATTAGTGGCCCAGGATGAAGCTCATTGAAGAGTATATAACACTACTTACTAATCCACTGCAGATTGGCAGATACGTTTTTTTAAATTTTGGATTTCACAGTCTAGGGTTGAAAGAGAGTTACTGGCTGAAATTTATCTTGCTAGATTCCACATCTAATCTAAGTTTAGAGTTGTGGTTTCTCCACTCTTAATCTACTATATCTTCCTCCCTCCCTCTTTTGTCAGAAGACATATGTTGTTGCATATATTTTATTCTAAAATAAGAATTGTAAGCATATTTGGTATATTCTTTGAACAAAGAGCTGTGTTACAAAAATATGAACACTGAAATATATTATTCAGTATATTTCAAACCATCTAGCAATCCTGGAAGTGAATTCGTTTAATACAAAATATTTGAGCATTCATGCCTATATTTTATTAGTCCACCCATCAGTTTAGTCAAATATGATCAATCCTATCAGTATTTCCCATTTCTCACATCTAGGTATGTAGGTATAATTCCTGTAGAAAATTTCCTGCACAAAATACTACCAACAGCTACCCAATCAACAATACTGGGCTAGATGTACTGGGAGGAGTAAGTGACATTTTACAGAATGGATGCCATTACTGACAAGGCCCAATTCCTGAGTCCTGCCACATGTAACCCCTTATTAGATGGCACTTGCAGCACACTTCCTCTGCCAGATCTGATGGCACAGGCAGATGTAATTAGGAAGAGGTGGGCCCTGAAATAACCAGGTCCCATGCCTTGAAGAGATTTAAAGGTCAGAACCAGCATGGTGAAATGAACCAAGAAGCAAACTGGCAACTGATGCAACTCATGGAGCAGAGATGTAACATGTACCATTCCCATTCAGGGAATGATCAGATCAGAGACAGGGTAGCCCTCACCTGGATGGGTAGGGAGAGTTATACTTTCAGACTTGCAAGATTCTGTCACTGTAGATTTACAATAAAGTAGAATTAGCTCATCTGGTTGTGCTTCCTATCTGGTTTACCTTGTGAAACCAAGAGAAGGTTAGATACTAGACCAAAGGTGTCCAGTGTGGTGGGATTCAGTGATGGTTTCTTGAGGATGGAGCACACCAAAGCTTCCTTTGAAGGTGAAGGAACAACTCCATCTCCCGAGGAAGAATTCACTATCACTAGAACCCACATGTTCTATGATTCTCTCTGTGTGTGTCTGTTTCTCTCTCTCTGCCTCTGCCTGCCTGCCTGCCTCTCTCTCTCTCTCTCTCTCTCCTCTCTCTCTTCTCATCTCTCTCACACTCTCCAACACACACACACACACACAC
>NW_027257333.1:0-26638 GCF_029215685.1 Pituophis catenifer annectens
CATTCTAACCACTGCGCCACCGCATCTCTATAAGTTTAAGTGCTAATCACTGCGCCATCACAGTATAAAAGTTTAAGTGCTATTGCTATTTATTGAGATTGGCTATGACAGTGAGGGCTTTTTGGTGCCAAGTGCCCAAAGCACATGCGCCCCCCCAAAAAAATGCAATGTGAGCACCCCCCAAAGCACCTTGCCCCCCCACACATGTGCCCCATGCATGCGCGCATGACCCCTGCTCATGTGCCCCACCCCCACCCACCCATTTTTAGCTTCCAGGTTGATGCAGGAGGTCTTCCAGGCCCAAAATGGGCTGCGGGGGTGCAGGGTGCATGCGCAGGGGTGCTCACATTGCATTTTGGGGGTTCGTGTGTGTACACTCAGCGCCCTGTGCATGCATGCACGCATCCCCCGCATATGCCCCACTCTACACACATGCATGACATTGACCTGAAGAACAGCTGGCCAGCGGGAGGCATGCACGCATGGGTAGTGGGGCTGGGGCTGCTGTGCCTGCAGAGAAGGCTCTATGTGTCACCTGTGACACGCATGCCATAGATCATGGCATCATGGGGCTATGATAACAGAATCTTGCACGTCTGATTGTGCTGTACCTCTTCCTCCTCCTTATGCTGTTGTGAATTAGGGAGGTGTCCGTCTGAGCGTTTTATGAATATTTGCTGCTTAAGATATGCTTCATCTACTTTTGCCTTCTGCATATTTTCATCAAGGTTATTTTTCCTTGCTCTCTAAGAAAAAAACCCTCCATTGTGGAGGGGTTGGTTATCTGAGGGAGTGCCTATATCTCGTGATGTGTGGTACAAAATGACAGGATTGGCACCCTCAGGGTATCTTCAATTATACAATGTTATCTTTCCAGACTCAAGAAGCCTACTTTCTACTTTGTGATGACTGCCTTCTAAAATGAGATTCCCTCTAATATCCATTGTGATTCCTTACTCCTTGGCCCCAGTGGCATCCCAGAAAGTCTTAAAGTCTTGGTTGTTCTCTCAGGCTTTGGAGTACGGTAGATGTGGCTCCTGTCAAATTGTTTGAGGGTGTGTGTGTACACTAATTAGTCAGGGGCCATCCGTTTTTCTTCTTCATTCTTTTTTTTTATATATATATATAATTATTAAACAATTTCACATAGCCTCCCAACTCACACATAGGTCAACAATCATTGTATTGTATTTGCTGTTCTGCTTGTTTTTTTATTGTACCCATCCAGAGACAGTTGAGATTTGGACAGCGCCTAAATTGAGAAAGTAAATTGAGTTAAATTAAATTAAATTATCCTTCTGTTGTTTAACCTAGAAGGACTGTCTCATGTTTCCCTCTGTGGGAAATGTATCAGGTGTGAATCCAAAAGAAGATCTTAGTTTTTTTATCCCTATCCACAGCTGTTGAATTCAACTGTGCCTACTTTGCAATTTTCAGAAAGAAAATGTAAATTATTATGTTTCTGATGGATTTTGGAATTGATTGACTGTTCGTGTTGCTCGTATGGAGAGGGTGCTCTCTATGGAGAGGACACCAGATTTGTTACAGCTTTATTTGGATTGTTTTCTACTGCATTTCTTTTGAAATGGTTCGATTGTAATATCCATATTTTAAGATTTATTCTTGTAAACTATCTGTAGTTGGACGTAAAGTCTAACGTGTTTTGCAGGAAGAAGCAGCGTAGACTTCAAAGCATGATTCATTTGCAGAAGTGATTATTATATTCAAAACCAGTTATCTCACCAAATTGGTCATGACCTCTCATCTGTCTGCAAATAGGTCAGTGTTGCATCAAACTCATTTATATTCTGCTTTCCCCATTTTAGCCTTGAAGAAAGGACGGTTCTGGATCACGCCTGACCCATATCATAAAGACGACAACATTCAGATAGGGAGAGAGGTCAAGATCTCGTGTCAAGTGGAAGCGATTCCCTCTGAAGAGCTCATGTTCAGTTGGTTTAAAAATGGCCGACCACTGCGCAGCTCTGAAAGGATGGTGATTACTCAAACAGATCCTGATGTCTCTCCGGGAACCACCAATTTGGACATCATCGATTTGAAATTCACGGATTTTGGGACGTACACATGTGTTGCAGCTCTGAAAGGTGGTGGCATCTCAGATATCAGCATTGACGTCAACATTTCCAGCAGCACAGGTGAGGGTGTTTCTGTAACTTCCCGTAGGAATTGTAGAAATTCAGTGCCAGTTCTTTTAGGAAGACAGCAAGCTTTCTGAAAGAAAGCCAGGTCATTTTTCCCCTTGAAACCCAATGGTATGAGCAAACTGCAGCCATCAGCCCAGAGGTGAAATCTACTTACCTTCCCAACCACCTTCCCAACCAGAAGTGCACTCGCCGCGCATCACGTGCGTGCGTGGACCCTCTGTGCATGTGCAAACCCTTCTGTGCATGCACAGACAGTAAAAAACAGGTTACTTCCTGGTTAAAACCAGGAAGTAATGACGATCGGGCGGGTGGGCGGAGCTTTGCGCTGCCATCGCTACTGGTTCTCCGAACCACCGGCCGCCATCGCTATTGGTTCGTATGAACCGGTCCGAACCGGGAGCATTTCACCCTTGCATCAGCCTAATTTCAATACCCTTTCCTCTTCAAACTAGTTTTATGGAAAATGCAATCCACCTTCTTCAGTGAGAGTGAAAGAAAGAGAAATAAACTTGGTCTGTTGTGTGGATGTTTGGGTGGTTTAGGGGTGGGGAATTTTTGGTGGGTGGGAGTGCGCTTGGGGATTGTTACGTGTGTTGGACCTGGTCTTTGGGTGTTAAGTGAATTTCATTACTTAACGAAATTCACTACTTTGTATGGGTATACTGTGTATACACATACAATGACAATAAAGTTATTGTTGTTGTTGTTATAAAGTTTGGGGGGGATGGAAATCAAGTTTAGAAAAAGAGAATAGGTTGTCCTTCTCCTTCTTTATGTGTCATTAGTCATTGGCAATCTTGCAAATTATTCCCCAAAGCATAAAGACCCTGTTACACTCCCTGGTTAACCATGCAGCTGTTTTCACAATTGATTTTTTTCCCCCAGTCTCCTTAAAAATACAGGCAACTAACTGATGGAGATTTTGCATTCAAAGCACACATGCTGCCACTGTGCTGTGACCCTTCAAAATACTTCCACATTGATGTAGAAATAAGTATGAGAAACATTTGAGGATCTGAAAATAGATTTGCTCATAGGAGTGGGGGATATTGTTGCTTGGTGGTGAATTTCATTTCAGTTCTAGCAAAACCTATTCCAAAAGGCAGAACATGTGTATCTCTGTATGTGTGTGTCAAGCAAAGATTATTAAATGTCTGGCATATGATGGATGAATAATAGTGGCTTGTGTTTGTCTTGCAAGGCTGAAGCAGAGAGGGCCATTTCTTCTGTGGAGTGTTTCTCCTTCAAGAGAAAGCAACCAGTGCATTACCTTTTCTTGAAACAGATTCATTTGGAAGAGCAATTGGATGTATCAGACGAATCCATCAGATGGCTGTACCTGAAAGCTTTTCATAGCTTCTTCAGCCAGTGATAGATTATGCTACTCACTGGATTTGGTGCTCCACCATGTGTAAAGAAAAGTCAAATGAGAGAAAGAGGAAAACCAATGCATGTAGGATGTTAATACTCTCAAAACAGTTGTAGGATCACCTTGGTCATAAAACAATTGTGGATATCTCACTATGTATGTAAAATCATTACTAACTTACCAAGTCCATGATAACAATTATTTTATTGTTGTTAGTTGTGAAGTTGTGTCCGACCCATCGCGACCCCATGGACAATGTTCCTCCAGGCCTTCCTGTCCTCTACCATCTTCTCACACCTACTGCTTCAGTGACTCCATCCACCCACCTCATTCTCTGTCATCTCATTCTTCTTTTGCCCTCAATCTTTCAACCATATTTAGCTATGGATTTATATACATTATATTTTTTGTTAAATAAATTCAAAATAACTAACACAAAAAATTCATGAAATGAATTGGGCATGCAAATGTATTAATTCCGTTAAAAGCAGTCCTGCAGCCTAATTAGTTCCAATAATAAAACCTAATTTCATACCTTAAAATGATGAGCAAAATCTAACAGCGGAAGCATTGAACTTCAAGCCATGTCCAAAATTTGATGGAAAAAAAAAAAGGGTTATACATGCAACATACTAACTGTTAGGTGAGGACATACACAGATCCTGGAAGTTAGAGACATTTAAACATGCAACATGCTAACTGTTAGGTGAGCACATAAATAGATCCTGGAAATTAGAGACATCTAAACATGCAACATACTAACTGTTAGCTGAAGACATACATAAGACCCTGGAAGTTAGAGACTTGACAAGATACTGTACCCTGGAGACTGAAAGCAATGGAAGAAAAATGATATTTTTGCTGTAGATAGATAGCATTCCCAAGGAGACATCCTTTCTCCTGGGTGTCCCATTTAAGTATTGTCATTGAGCCCTTAACTGCAGGCATGTTGTGGAACTCTGAAAAATCTCTCAAAGATGAGACTCAGTGATTGCTGTAGAAGGTCACAGTCAGTCCCAAAACATCCATTTACCAGGAAATAATCTACAAATACATCCTGACACCACTCTTAACTCTGCAGGATTTTATATGTCACTTCACCTTACCTTTGTCCTTTTGCTTGGCAAACGGGCATCCTCTCAACACTCCAACTCCCCCCCCCACCCAGTTTCTATTCTTGTCTATGTGGCTCGGAGGCATTCTTCTAAATAAATATGCTACCAGAGGCAACCATTTGGCTTTGTGGAATGCCAGCTTACCTTGCATTTTTTTTTTCATTTTTGAAATCTATCATCCGTCTATCTTTTGGTTCAATGGTGTTCTGACCTAGGCTTCCTTAAAAAGCACAAAGCAGAGTCTTGGTCCCGGCAAAACCCCTTTTATTTACACAACTGTGAATTCCTTTCATTCACAGTCAGCAAGGCTTGGCAAACAATCTTTCAGAGGAATATTTATCAACACAATCCTTACCTCGCTTGGAAAGCTGCCAGATAACTAGCTTCCAAACGCAGCGTAAGGCAAAACGTGGCACAAAGTCTCTTAGAGTCATGAACAGAACTTCCCACTCTTAAAACAACCGAACGAATGAATTGTTTCCTGCAAAAGCCCACTCCCCGTTCGCTCCTCTTTTGTTTACTATGGGAGGGGCCAATCACCTCCAAGGTGTGGCTTTACTCCCAAGTCGACCCTGCTTTCTTAGTTGTTCTTATCTTCTGGCAGCTCTGTGCATGTGCACACTGGGAACAGGCTCCAGCTGTTCCTCTGCCTCGCTGCTGTTTGCTCCTTCTCTGCCTCCAACGCAGAGCCCTCATCTGAGCTTTCCCCAGCCCCCAGGACTGGCCCATGTTTCTCCCCAACTTCCTCACTGTCCGACTCTGCTGCCAGCTCTACTGGCCGCCAGCGGGCCACAACAAGTAGACTTGGAAATGTGTAATAACAGATTTACCACTTCACCCCATGCATAATCCTTCACCTAACTTTGTGCTGTCCATTTGTGCTGCCTGCCTGCCCTGCATCCTGTTTTGTGCAAAAGGGGTTCTAAAGTCACTCCTCAGCATCTCATTTAAAATACTGTTGAGTAACAGACTTGAAATCATGTGAAAATTCAGCCATCCCAAATATATAAGAATAAGCTTTTTGTTTGTCTGAATTCTTCATAGCTTTTGCATCTGAGTGTTAAAGCCGATACATCAACCCGGTTAAACAAGGTTGCTGCCCAATACTTCAACTGGATTACAGTGTTGTCAACCTTGGCAAGTTTAAGGTGTATGGACTTCAATTCCCAGAATTCTCCAGCCAGCCTAGCTTAAACTTGCCAAGTTTGAGAAACACTGAATTAGATTATTTGGAGATATATCATTTCTCTCTGCAAGCAAAATACCATTTGCCTCCATCTTGTTTTTCAAAGATGTTACTTCTAATTTGAAAATAAGTTTCCATAGTCTATCAAATATATTTTCATATTCTTTCACATTCGGTCTTTAATTTGGATAGGATAGATTAGGGTGGGTTGATCTCCTTTCAACTAACTTTTTTTTTAATCTACAAAAGAAATTTGCCAATTAAATGTCACTTTCTTATTAAACAGTGGGTCTCTGGCCCTTCTGGTAGACTGCTGTGTGTGCTCTGGGTAACTTTGACAGGGTGTGAAAGGAACAATCTTCTTCCTTTTTAGTTCAAAAGTGCTTATTACTGATTTTTTTTCCCTTAAAGTTGTGTCTGTTGTCATAATAATAAAAGTAATTTTCTAGTCTATATAATTAATGACTCAAGTCAGGGCATTTTCAAGCTGCAGGCATTCGTTTAAAAAACATCACTTTTAATATTGCCATTTATTGACTGGGAAAATGCCCTTTTTAATTGAGAAGTTTTGTTGTTGTTTTCTTCCTTTTATCTCTGGAAACAAACAGAAGGAGATGAAATCCAGGGGTTTTGCAAAACTTAGCTATGTGTCTTTTTTAGGCTTACATACATTGTATGGTAATGATGGCTGCACAACCTGACAACTGAAGCCCTGTCCCTTTTTAATACAAATGACACATATTTCTTTAAAAGGGCCCACTGTTTTGGCATTGTTGACCTCTCCCAATGGATGCTCTGGACAATTTGCCCTTTGTTATTTTACTCATGACTCCATTTGGTTATCTTGTTAATTATGATTCGTCACACAGTCAGCCAGATGTTCAGATTGGATTTAGCATTTTTATCCACCTATCAAGTCCTTCCCAAGGATCTGGAATAGGCATAGGTGGATGTTTGGTGGGGTTAAAGATATTGTTGCTGGATGTAAGCTATTCCGAATAAAGTTTTGCAACTCATCATCATCATCATATTCCTAGTATTTTTTCCCCCTTATAGATGTAGTGTCTGCATGGATAACAAACGCCATCTTGTGTAATAAAACACAGCACCCGGGTCTAACTGGGTGAGCTGCCTTTTGTGACTAACTGATGGTAATATGTTAGTGCCAATGGTGTTCAAGTGGTGCTCCAAACCACCCATCTGTATCAGAGGTGGGATTCATTTACCTTCCCTACTGGTTCACAAATGTGAGCGCGTGGGCATGGCCTTCTGCACAGGCGCAGTAGTCACACATTACATCCGGGCAGGTGGGCGGAGCCTCCCGCAGTCATCGCAACCGGTTTGCACAATCCGGAGAGAACCAGCTGAATCCCACCACTGATCTGTATTTTAGAGGAAATCTGGGTGGTGTACCATAAGGTATTAAAAGCAGAAAAACAATATACAAAATTTATAGTGGCAAGGAATATTAATAATTGACTAAAAGGAAGGGAGATCTATTATCATCAATAATCAATGGGCAACATTGTACTATAATGCAATGTCCTTCTTTGTATGGTCAATTTTGTCCAGCACATTGTTTTCAACAGTGCTCACAAGCAGCAATATTCTACCACACAATTGATAGCTGATGTTTTAATTTTAGTCAAAGAACAGGAGTTGGATAGGTTGCTGGTTTTTAGATGAACCGAATATGGCTCTTGCTGCTTTTGTTTATATATCTTTTGTGTTTATTTCTATTATGAAACTGCAGGAGTAGCACTATAGTTAAAACTATTCTTCGTGTTTCAGTGTTGTACCACAGCAAGATCTAAAAACTAACACGAACATCATAAAATCAAGGCAAGTTCTTTGATGAAGAGCATTAACGTAGTCACATTTCAAGGAGAAAAAAGAGAATAATGTCTGCATTCTTTCTGTAGTGTTATTTTACTTCAATATATTTGTTTTAATCAGTAAAGATCTCGGTAAACATTTTTTTATTTCTCAGTGTAGCAGATTGAGTAGACTGAGAAAACATATAGATTGATGGACTAGAAGAAAATACCCTATTTTTCTGGATTTGGATTATTTATATATTTCTTTATTTATTATTAATGTATTTAGTTTTAAACCACCTATCTCACTAATGCAGTGACTCTGGGTGGCTTACAATATAATAAAAAAAGTTAACAATTGCAAAAAAACCCAGTAGCAATTTCTAACATTATTAGAAGGATTTAATATTGGAATAAAAAGTTAAAAATAAAAACCAATTGATTATTAAATCTTCTCTATCCTATCAGTCAACCCCAATGTAACATCCCTGTTGGGGCCTCAAGCAAAGTAGCAGAACATAGTTTTAGACTTTTCCAGAAAGCCAGGACTGTGGGGGACAGATTTCACCTATGACTGGAGAATATTCCAGAATGTGACGGCCACAACAGAAAAGTCTCTTCTTTTTGGCACAAGAAAACAGGAAGTGGGACAGACTTCAAAAGTACGAGGAGTTTATTTCATGCCACTTCTATATACAAGAATCTGATCTACTAATGGTCAAGGCAAATTGGCCTAGATAAGAATCTACAAAATTATGGGAGGCTGGACTTAGTTCTCTTGTGGAAGTATAGCACAGCTGTCGGCAACCCGTGGCTCCTGAGCCGCATGTGGCTCTTTGACCCCTCTCCTATGGCTCCATGCCAACCTGGTTGTGTGACCTACTCTCTGCCCTGAGACACTGGCCCAACCCAACCGTGGCTGACGCCAACCTTGCTAAGGTTGACAGGGTGGGAATAGGATCCGGGAGGAGGGTACAATGGAAAGGGAGACAGGTCTGCAACTGAGGAGTGAGTACGACCCTTCTCCTCCACCTCCTGACCAGCTGTTGTGGAGATATCCTCATCAATCGAGCGGCCAGGCTTGTCCAAAGCACAGCGTAGGTGAGCGGAGTGGGCGGATTGACTGGCTGATGGGTGAACATCTTTGGCAAGGGCACTCCGGCTTTCTCTAAGTCTGATTCCCAGAGTGGGTGTGCGAGGTTCGGTGATGCCAGCCACCTTTTCCAATGAAAATCCCCCGTGTGAGATTTAAAGCCACCCAGATAACACTTTTCAATTAATGGTGCCACCGGCAATGCTCCGCTCACTTGAGGAGAGTATCCCCACTTGTGTGCACCCTCCGGGCCCCACAACAGCCAGCCAGGGGGTCGAGTGAGGAGAAAGAGGAAAAGGCTCATCTTCAGGTCAGCCGAAGGGAGGGAGAGGAAAAGGAGAGAAAAACAGAAATGAAAGGGAGGGAGGGAGGGAGGGAGAGAGAGAAAAACAAATGAGAGAGAGAAGGGGGAGAGAGAGAGGGAGAGAGATAGAGAAATAAATGAGAGAGAAGGGAAGAGGGAGAGAGAGAGAGTGAAACAAATGAGAGAAGGGAGAGAGGGAGGGAGAGGGAGAGAGAAATGAGAGAGAGGGAAAAGAGGGAAACAAATGAGAGAGAAAAGCGGGAGAGAAAGGAAAGAAGGAAAGAAGGAAGGAAGGAAGAAAAAGAGGGAGAGGGAGAGGAAAAAGAGAGAAAAACAAAAATGAGAGGGAGGAAGGGAGGGAGGGACAGAGAGAGAGACCTATTTCCCATAGAAAACACTGGGAGCCACAAAACCTGGGTCGGTGAGGCTGGAGAGTCATATAACTGGGTGGGAGTGATGTTGAGTTGGCCACGCCCACCCAGGTTTTGTGGCTCCCGGTGTTTTCTTTTCTGTGGGAAACAGGTCCAAATGGCTCTTTGAGTGTTTAAGGTTGCAGACCCCTGGTATAGCAACTCCAAACTGACGATAAATTTGATCCTGTTCTTGGGCTCAGCCTGGTCATCTCCTATGTCCAGTTGCAGGCATTGGGTTTGTTTAGGTTAGTGAAGAGAAGAACTAGGGGTGACACAATAGCACTGTTCTAATATTTGAGGGGCTGCCACAAAGAAGAGTGGGGTCAACCTATTTTCCAAAGCACCAGGAGGCAAGACAAGAAACAATGGATGGAAACTAATCAAGGAGAAAAGCAACCTAGAAATTTCCTAATGAGAGCAATTACCAGTGGAATGGCTTGCCTTCAGAAGTTGTGGGGTTTTTAAGAAGAGATTATCTGGAATGGGGTCTCCTACTTGAGCAGGGAGTAGGACTAGTAGGACTCCAATGTCCCTTCCAACTCTGTTATTCTGTAAAAAGTATTGCCCTTCTTGTGGCCTTTTGCTTTGTTCTCTTGAGTGTCTGTTTTCTGATATAGCAGAAATTATTTATTTTGTGTAATGCGCACACATGCAGACTTAGTGCTAGGAAGGGGAAACAGGCACTTTTTGTCAAAATTATAATAATTGTCAAAATTATTTGGCTACCACTGAATTACTACACCTGGGAAAAAGAGATAGCACTATTTCCTATTTTACTTCAGGCAGACAAATGTCTTAAACGGGCTCTCAGTGAAGACTGAAAGAGAGATGTGCATGCTTCAGTGTGTATTTGGGAATATTTATTTATTAAATGTATTTATTTATTCATTAAACTTATATGCCACCCATCAAGGCAACTCTGGGCAGCTTAAAATACAATAAATATTCAATATAGTGGAAAACATGAGAATGGTGTGTATGAGAGAGACCAGGTAGGTTGATCGAAAAGCCATTGCACATTGATAAAGATATGCAGAATTTATATTACCTACAGTGTTATCTGATTGATGGAAAAATGATAAAATTGACAAAAAAAATGTAAGATGGGCTCTTACTATACATCTGGGCAGGGGTGGGCTTCAAAAATTTTAGCAAGGGGTTCTCTGCCCGGTTGCTGGGTGGGCATGGCCATGGTGGGTGTGGCCTAGTCAGGCTCCTGCACCATGGGGGGGGGAGTTTTGCCCTCCCTGGATCTGGACGGTTTCCTCGAGCCTCCAGGAGGGTGAAAACGGCCTCCCCAGGCTCTGGAGGCCCTCTGGAGGCCAGAAACGGGCTCATTTCTGGCCTTCCCGAACTTCCGCTAGGCCCATTTTTCACTCATTCCCGAGCCTCCGTGTGGGATTTGGGGGTTCTCCGAACTGCACAGAATCTTAGCTAGAGGTTCTCCTGAACCCCTACAAACCCCCAGCAGCCCACCCCTGCATCTGGGGCTATTGATGCTATGGCAATCTAAAACAGGCAATCTTAGCCATTGCAATATTTGAGGAGGGCTCTGGAAAAAATATTTTTTAGGAAGCAGCTCCTGGCTGATATTTGGTTGAGTTAGAAGATAGCTAAGAAAGATGGACCTGATTAATAGTCGGCCAAAAAGAAAATTTCAAGGCTATAGGCTAGTTTGGGAAGTTAAACAACCCAAAAGAAGGGAGTGAGAGACATTTTTAAATATATTGTTGCCCCCAAAATCCAAGTGTGTATCATATGTGGTTATTGGAACCATGGCTGACTTCAGTGTGTCTTTTTCTTTACTAACAATATATTGCCAGAAAAAAATACTGATAACCATAGAATTGACATTGTGATTTCCAATGTAGTAAAATCAGAACATAACTTCAAACATACATGGATTGTTATACATTCTCAGGAATATGATTTATTTCACCAAAACTGCCAATTTAAAAAGGAGATGAGGTCAGATTAGGCCATCAATGAACCATGCACACAGAGAGTTAAGGGTATTCATGTGCTTTCCCCATAATAAAGTAAATAAATATCCCTCTTAAAAAATGATACTCAGAGAACAGGCAAGATTATGCTCTCTTCCTTGTTCCTTACATTGGGTTGTGCATAACACTATATCAAAATATATTCAGATGTGAAATCCTCTTTACTGAATACAAACCATTTTGCATCAATGAAAAAAGGCTGGGTGGTTGATTTATTTGTTTATTTTTGCTACTCACCCTCCTACAAAAAGATTAGCTATAAAATAAGGTAATCTCATAGAAGGTAATTAGATGAAGAATGGTTGCAGGAATTAGATATGTCTGGTTTAATGGAAAAAAGAACTAAGGGTGACATGATGGCAATGTTCCAATATATAAGGGGTTGCCACAAAGAAGAGGGGGTCAATCTATTCCTCAAAGCTCCTGAAAGCAGGATAAGAAGTAATGGATGGAAACTAATCAAGGAGAGAACCAAGCTGGAAAGAATGATAAATTTTCTGACAGTTAGAACAATTAATCAATGAAACGGCTTGCCTCCAGAAATTGTGGGTGCTCCATCATTGGTTGTTTTTAGAAGAGATTGGGCTGTCATTTGTCTGAAAAGGTATGGGTTCTCCTGCTTGAGCAGTGGGTTGGACTAGAAGATCTCCAAAGTCCGTTGCAACTCTGTCATTCTATTATTCTGTCATACTCTTCCAGAGATGGTTAAATTATGCCTTATAATGTCCGATTATGCATTCAAAGTCACAGAACTCTCACGTACTAACCATTTCATTTCCACTTCTTGTTTTCTTCCTTTCCTTTCCCCTTTGCGCCCATTTGAAGTTCCACCCAATCTGACTGTTCCACAAGAAAAGTCACCCTTGGTCACCAGAGAAGGAGATACCATTGAACTGCAGTGCCAGGTGACCGGGAAACCCAAGCCTATCATCCTCTGGTCCAGGGCAGACAAGGAAGTTCCCATGCCAGATGGGACAATGCAGATGGAGAGCTATGATGGGATCCTGAGGATTGTCAATGTCTCAAGGGAGATGACAGGGACCTACAGGTGTCAAACCAGTCAATACAATGGATTTAACGTCAAGCCAAGGGAAGCATTGGTACAGCTGATCGTACAGTGTAAGTCTCTATTCCCTTTTACTCCAATTTTTTTTTTCTGCAGTAACATTGAGTTTTAAAATAATGTTTTGGGGATTTCATTTTAATCAACAGATTCATATTTCCCTGTTGTGTAAGATTGTTGAGTTGTTAGTCTTCTGTGTGAAATGGGCATTTGCAACACAGTCCTCTGTGAAGCAAGTGCATACTGCAATATTTGGGTATCCATAGAGCAGGGGTGGGGGTACTACAGCCCTTTTATGTCCTGTGGACTTCAACTTCCAGAATTTTCGAACCAGCATGGCTGGCTCAGGAATTCTGGGAATTGAAGTCCACAACTCATAAAGGGGCCACAGTTCCCCACTCCTGTCATAGACAAACAATTGTCTTTGGCTAAACTGGATTTAGAGTTTTGGTTAGTTTGATCAGGGAAGAAATTGGTGTATGCTGGCATGTAAAGGGTATCCCTTATTCTTCCCTGAATGGAAAAAAAAAATATTTAATCAATTTGCTATTAAGTCATGCTGGCATTCATTGGCAGGATTCACTTGTCTTGACAAAAGTTATTGTTATGTTTAGCTAACATGTTTTCTCCAAACAATAAACTATAATATGGTTTACAATGGTAGCTAGATTTGTACAGGATGCTTAGATTTTGCCTGGTTTCCCAAAGATTCTGAAATGCAAATTATACAACTTCATTTTAATCTAATTGAACGTGCTATGTAAATCTCACCAGTAAATCACAGAGTGATTTTAAAAAAAAAAAAAGCACTAAAATGCTGTATATCAATCTTGTTTTAATGTAAACAGGTTTTATTTTTTTAATGGCAAGTTCTAGAACTGTTTTAAATGGTCTGTTCTTGGTCACAGCAAACTAACTGGTAATCTTGATAAAAGCTTAAGTATTAGCAAATGAACTAGAAACCATATAATCATATGCCTGAAGAGTTATCTGAAGTTAGGCACATTATCCTTCTATATATGAGTTTAATCTGGACTGTGAATCTAAGATGGAGATCTTCCAGCTTCCCCTCTCAAGTGAAAATTTGCCCTGACAAAATGTGCTGATGGGTCAAAACTGTTCAGTCCTAGCTTGAAACTTCATTAGAACAATTTAAAAAGACCCAGTCCCTTGGCAAACCAATGATTGATTATGGGTCATCAAATTGCTGCTGACTCAGAACAAACAAGGGACACGGTGGCTCAGTGGCTAAGATGCTGAGCTTGTTGATTGAAAGGTCGGCAGTTCAGCGGTTTGAATCCCTAGTGCTGTGTAACGGGGTGAGCTCCAGTTACTCGTCCCAGCTTCTGCCAACCTAGCAGTTTGAAAGCACATAAAAAATGCAAGTTGAAAAATAGGGACCACCTTTGGTGGGAAGGTAACAGCGTTCCGTACACCTTTGGCGTTCAGTCATGCCGGCCACATGACCACAGAGACATCTTCGGACAGCACTGCCTCTTCGGCTTTGAAACGGAGATGAGCACCGCCCCCTAGAGTTCCCTAGAGTCAGGAACAACTAGCACATATGTGCAAGGGGAACCTTCACATTTACCCTTTACAGAACAAACACATATTATAGAAATAATTTCTCCCTGTTGATCTCTCCTTAACCTGGTCGTTCAGGCTTTCCCACTGTGCATTCAGAGCCCCTGTAACTCTGAATGTAATCTTGTAATCTTGCTGCTGGCTGTGCTGTTCTCTTTCCTTCCACTGAGTTTTTCCCAGCTGAGTTTTTGCATGATGTGGCCAGAGTAGGATAATGTGAGCCTAGTCATTTATGGCTCAAACGAAAACTCTGGATTGGTTTGTTCAGTGATCCATCTGTTTGTTTTCTTGGCTATATTCTCAGGAGTTTTCTTCAACTTCAAAGTTCAAAGCCACCAATACCCTTCCCACTTTGCTTCTTCAAAGTCCAGCTTTTGCTTCCATAAAATGTTGTGGCTTGAATGATTTTGCTCTTTGTAGGTATAGAAACATCACGGTTTTGGAATTTCTTTTCCAAGCTAGCCAATGAAATATTTGTTTTTGTCTTGCTGGAAGGGTGCTTTGAAAACCTATGCCTGGAAGAAACAAAACACGAGAAAGTGGAAATTGGGGAGAAATGTAGGTAAAATAAAAGGGATAAACTATTAGAGAAAAAGGATACAGACATATGCTTTTCTCTCATGATAGTAGTAAACATTTAGAGCATAAACCAGGGCTCCAATTACTGGGAACTAGGCTGAAAAAAAAGCAAACAACTTGTTATTTCCTTCTAGGCTCCTGAGAGACCCTTAATGAGTCTTCTGATGCTCTCCAGGTGTCTTTCTCTTCAACTCCCACAGTCGAACTCCTAGCCCAGAGGTGTCAAACTCGCGACCCAGCGGGCTGGATGTGTCATGTACTGGGCCTGCCCCCCCCTTTAGTGAAGGGGGAAAAAGTCCCAATATGTCACGTGATGCTGCCATGATGACGCGAGTTTGACATCGCTGTCCTAGCCAGTGGCTGTGCTCACAAGGGATTATGGAGGTTGAAGTACAACATGTCTGACTAAGACAAGATTTGGAGAAGAATTGCCAACTTGGTCTACGTATATGCAGGGGTGGGCTGCTGGGGGTTCACAGAGGTTTGGGAGAACCTCTAGCTAAGATTCTGTGCAGTTCGGAGAACCCCCAAATCCCACTCCTGGCTGGCCCCGCCCACCCCACCCCGCTGCTTTCAGGAGTACCACGTGGCCTGTTTTGTATGCAGGTAAGTGCAGGGCACGCGCGGAGGCTCGGGGTGGGTGAAAACCAGGCCTACCAGAAGTTTGGGAAGGCCGGAAATGAACCTGCTTCTGGCCACCAGAGGGCCTCCGGAACCTGGAGAGGCCATTTTTGCCCTCCCGGAGGCTCAAGGAAAGCCTCCGGAGCCTGGGGAGGGCAAAAACACCCCCACACACACACCGTGGTGCAGGAGGCCGACTAGGTCACGTCCACCATGGCCACGCCCACCCAGCAACCGGGCAGAGAACCCCTTGCTAAAAATTTTGAAGCCCACCCCTGCGTATATGTGTTGAGTTCATACAAGACATTAGACCTAGGTTAACCAAATGCAGTGGTTGTGTTCATATAAGATGTGCCCAGCCAATGAAATTAGGACATTATTATGGATAATATGCTTCTCATATGTTCAGATATCAACTGGCTTCCCACAATGGGTTTTACCATGGATTTCCAAATGCTGTCTGCAAATAGTCCTGATTCCAGAAAGTTTTTTTTTCTCCAAATTATGCTTTTTAGTGTGCAATTAGGCCACAGATATCTTGAATGTTACAGTTCTCCATCCTTCACCTAAAGCCCTTTCAGAGAAAGAATATAGTGAAAAGATTTCAAGCCTTCATCAAACAACTGACACACACACACATATATATGGCCCCATCTTACAAAAAGGGGGGTTGTGTCCCTACTTTGTTTCTCTTTGAATTAGCATACGGCCTCAATTCTTCCATAGCTAAGGACAAGGACTCGGTATTCTTTAAGAGCCTTGAAATAGAACGTGTAAAAATAATTTAGAACTGTTGTCTTAGAGTGCCTCAAAGGGAAGGTTGGTCTGAACTTTTGCTTGCTTCCTTAGATAGCTTATTCAATAAAAAAAAAAGAAAAAGAAAGAGCCATTTTCTCTCCTTCTCCATTAAAATGGTTATTTAGGCAGTTATTTTGCTGCTTGCAAGAGAGGAGACGCTGACTCCAGTAAGGCTTTGCTAAGGGTTCTTGAGGTCTCTGCTAAAAGCTTAGCCCAAGGTAACATAAACTGGACTTCAATTTGATTTAGGTATGTGAAATATGGGTAAAGCACTGTATGTACATGTAAATATTGTTTATGTGTTCCGGTGGCTTTTTTGACAGCTTTTATAAAATGCCACAATGATTCCAATCCAACTAATATTGCAAGGAAAATCATTTAGGATTGTGATGGCGAACCTATAGCACACGTGCCATAGGTGACACACAGAGCCCTCTCTGCGGGCACACAAGCCATCACCCCAGCTCACCTCTGCCGTGCATGTGCATGCGCCTCCTGCTGGTTTTCGAGTCTCTGCCGTGCATGTGCGGGGGTTGCGTGTGCATGCATGGAGGGGCACATGTGGTCACACTCACATGTGGGGGGGCACATGCAGGGGGTCACGCACGCACGCATGCACGGAGGCAGGGCACGCAGGGGGATCACAGGTGTTTATGGCACTTGGCTAACCCGAAAAGGTTAGCCATCACTGATTTAGGAGCTTATGCATCCGTTTCTGTTGTTGTTTCTCTTGCTGCTTAGAAATACTTTTAAAAATGGCTTTGTTGCCAAAGCATCAGCGGTAGTAAGCATTATACAATCTGGTTGACCTTATCCCCAAAAGAGTATGAAAATTTCTATTTTCTTTGTTTTTGACAGGTAAAGGCATATTTAAATTCAGTCCAGGCTTATTTCCAATGAAAGCTAGGCTATGTAGAGCACCTTATTAAGATTCTTTCTTTCTTTCTTTCTTTCTTTCTTTCTTTCTTTCTTTCTCTTTCTTTCTTTCTTTCTTTCTTTCTTTCTTTCTTTCTTTCTTTCTTTCTTTCTTTCTTCTCTCTCTCTCTCTCTCTCTCTCTCTCTCTCTCTCTCTCTCTCTCTCTCTTTCTTCCTTCCTTCCTTCCTTTTTCTTTCTCTCTCTCTCTCTCTCTCTCTCTCTCTCTCTCTCTCTCTCTCTCTCTCTCTCTCTTTAAAAAGGAAGCAATTAAATCAATTTCCATCTGCAATAATGCTGTCATAAGGTATGGATAGAATACAGGTAGTCCTTGACTTACAAAAGTTTGTTTAGTGACTGTTCAAAGTTACAATGGCACTGAAAAATGTGACTTATGACCATTTTTCAACATTACGACCTTTGCAGCATCCCCGTGAACACATGATCCGAATTCATATGCTTGGTAACTGGTTCATACTTCATGATCGTTGCTGTGTCCAAGGTCATGCGATCCCCTTTTGTGACCTAGTGACCAGCAAAGTCAATGGGGAAGCCAGATTCCCTTAACAACCATATTACTAACTTAACAAATGCAATGATTAACTTTACAATTGTGGCAAGAAAAGTCATAAAATGGGGCAAACTCACTTAAACAAATGTTTCACTTAGCAACATCAATTTGGGGCTCAATTGTGGTTGTAACTTGAAGACTAACTGCGGTGGTGATATTCAGCCGGTTTGGACTAGTTCGAAGGAACCGGTAGCGGCGACTGCGGGTGGGGCCGCCCCCCCCCCCGCCCCAGTGTAATACCATCCTATTTAGCCACGTTTTCAAGGTCGGGCGCCTGCACAGAAGATACACGCATGAGCAAAGTGCATGTGTGGAAGGCCGGGCACATGCACAGAATGTGTTCGCGGGGTGAACTGGTGATAAAAAATATATGAAACCTACGTCTGACTACCTGTATATCATAGAATTTTACAATGGGTTTCTTAAAGTGTGGGGAAGGAGTATATGGTTCATGGTTATTATTTTGTAAAAAAAGAGAGGTAAACTAAAACCATTTTAAATGTCAATCAAAGCATATATCTACCTTGCAAATAAAGCCCATTGCTTTGGAGTATATATCCATAGAATCACTCACTGAGACTAAAAAGAGATAATGGATATTTTTTTTAAAAAAAAAAGAAAATAATTAATGATTCCAACATTTTGTACAGGTAGGTTTGTTTTTTATGATTCCTGCAAGCCAAGAAGAAACAAAATTAGATCTACTGGGAATCATGATGGGAACCTTTCCGTCCTCCCCCAACATAAATCAAATGTGAGCAGGAGTCATTCTAAAAAAAAATATCAAAAGGTGTCCAGTCATTCTCAATGACTGGATATCGATCCATTGCTCAGCTTCCTGGAGTCCCGGGGACCCTTATTTCATTTACAAAGTCACCCCTTTTTATAGATAGATAGATAGATTTAGCCAGGTTCTTCCTACGTAGACCAAGATTTTTATGCAGCCCTAGTTCAGTGAAATCCCAATCCACTAGTTTCTAGGCTTTTTTTTTTTTCCCCCAGGCAGGCAGCAAGCACCCTGCTGCCCATTGGTAGACTAAGGAGCAGGGTGCTTGCTGGCTGCCTGGGAAAAAAAAAAAAGCCTAGAAACTAGTGGATTGGGATTTCACTGAACTAGGGCTGCATAAAAATCTTGGTTTACGTAGGAAGAACCTGGCTAAAGAGAAATACACATAAAGGCCTACGAAAATAAAAGAAAACATACATACATACATACATACATACATACATACATACATACATCATTCCATTATGCTTGGACAACTTATAGCATACTCCTCAAGAAGCCCACCTTTCAGATAGAAAGGAGCTAGGATGTTGCAGTGGTTAAAATCAGTATTGTGGGTAAACTCTGCCCACAGGCTGGAATTTCATCCTGACAGGCTCAAGTTGACTCAACCTTCCATCCTTCTGAGGTCAGTAAAATGAGAATCCAAATTGTTAGGAGTAATATTCCGACTTTGCAAACTCCTCAGAGAGTATTGTAAAGCAGTATGGAGCAGTATATAAATCTAAGTGCTATTGCTATGAACTGCAATTTTGTCTTGCCCAGCCATTAAGCTATAAAGTATAATGGATCTTTGAAGTCTAATATATCTGAAAGGGGGCAGGTAATCCAAGAACTTCCGGAACTAGTGTAACTTGATATATTGAGATGTTGAACAATGCCGCAGAAATAAGGTTATTGCACATGAAAGTTGTCCTGCAACAATTTGTGCTGAAGGATATTGGATATATATATTTCACACAATAAATGTGAAAAGATCCAGGATCTCATCTCATTTCAAAGAAACACATATTCTTCGAATGTTGCAGACCCATCCACTGGAAATAGTCTTACCAAGTCTTGTAAAAAGAAAAAGGAAAAAAGGAAGACATGCCATAGCATATTTTGTAGAGCATCTATTCATTTCACTGAGGCTTATCCACTGGATGAGGTCCATTGCTCTCATCTCACTCTGATAAAAACACAACAAACCACAACGGAGGAATTAGCTTGATATCACGTACTTCTAGAGTTTGGATCGGATTTTGTTTTCAACTCTTTGTTTTTTCACATCATTGCTAATGAGTTTGGGGGAGGGGGTGAAAACGGGGGGGGGGAAGCTTCATGCAAAAGCAATTACATGCCTCTCTTTTATTATCCTGGAGAGCACCTACAGTAAAAATTAAAATACCATCAAGCACAATATAATGAAATGTTTATATCATATACCTTATCAGGAAATCATAGAGAAAAGAAAAACAGTAAGTGATTCCTTTTTTTTTTTATTGAAAAAGTTTTACAAATACATTTTCTCCCCAATTTCCCCCCCCAACCCTCCCTAACCCCCCCCCCTAACCCTCCCTAACCCCCACTAGCCCTCCCCTCCCCCCAGGACTTCCACAAAATATAATCCAAATCAAAATCACATTTTATAAAACTTGAACCCCTCCACCCCCTGTATATTTTTCACATCTTCACAAAACAGTAAGTGATTCCTGACTGGAGTGATCCCTTTGAATTGATGAACACATTTGAAATAGATAGATAGATAGATAGATAGATAGATAGATAGATAGATAGATAGATAGGGGGGGGAGAGAGACACAGACACACAGACATATATATCCAAATTGATGTAATTAAAAGAAAAGTAACTGTCAAAGGAGCATTGATATTGTTTGTTTAGTACTTAGAAACCATCTCTGTCTTGTACTAAGACCTGTGAGTAAGTTCATATCAGTACTTCACTATTTTCTGTTCCCACAATCATCTCTCATGGAGCCTAGCTTATTTTGTAAAACAAACATGGCAACAGAGCACTTTGGTTTGTAATACCATGTTTCCCCGAAAATAAGACTTCCCCCAAAAATAAGCCCTCCCCGAAAATATTTAAACGCATGCGCAGCCTGTCCCCACCATTTCCTCTAGTTAAGGTTAGGGAGACAGAGCTGGAAATCAGGTAAGACTGCAAGAGGAGCCCCGTCTTGCTCCACGCCCCCCAAAATAATAAGACCTCCCTGAAAATAAAGCCAAGTGCTTATTTCAGGATTCAAAAAAAATATAAGACGGTCTTATTTTTGGGGAAACACGGTATATGTATCTCTGAGTTAATATTAAGATAGGTGTGTGGATGGATGGGTGGATGGATAGACAGACAGATCATAACTTAAAACACCTAGGAAGAGAAAGAACAGAAAATGTTGAGGCAGAAACTTGCCAATATTTCCCAAGCTAGTGTTCTGCACTTAGGAGAACAGGATTCAGATATTTTCGAAAGATAACTCATGCAAAGAGTGATAATGTAACATTAGATGGATCTGGTGCAGGGTGGGTTCTACTTACCTTTACTACCGATTTGCAACGGGAGCACACATGTGCATGCTTCTGTGCATGCGCAGAAGCTTCTGCGCATGCACAGATCCTCCATTATGACATTTGGGTGGGTGGGCGGAGCCTCCTGCCGCTTTTACTACCAGTTCGCAAAGCCACCACTGATCTGATGTATGGAAATGAAGCTTACTCAATGATTTTTGAAGACAAAGAAGAAATGTTCATACTTGTCCAAGTTTGAATATATGTGTTGTGTTTTATTTAATGATTAATTGTAGTATTTTAGTGATTTCTCCATGGTGATTTTAAATGGTAGAGGTATATTCTTCATGTAGCACTTGCACAATTGTAAATTAATTGTGAATATTTAGGAAAATGAGATGTCAATCCCTTTTAGGATAGCTCCCATGTATTATCCAAAATAAGCTATGGAATAGTTATTCTGATAAAACTTATCATTAGAGAGGTAATGGCTGATTGTAACAGGTTCAGAAGTCTTTTGAATGGACATTGTGAAGAAATAGCCATAAAGACATAAAGAATGCATATTATATGGTAGGAAAAAGAAGAGAAAAACAACAAAATCTGTAGCCGACATACTGTGAGTATTTGTTGTATCTTTGAGATACTGGTGTCAAGCTCAGTATGAATAATTTACCTTACTGAACAGTAATTTGCAAAAATATAAGTGACAGGTTTCTTTTCCTAGCCAGGTAAGATGCAATAAGTATATTCTTACATGTTTATGTTTATATGTTCCAACAATGTCTTTTTGTTGATCATACTAATTGACTCTTGCATTGCTCTGATTGCTTTGCAATGCATGAAATACAGCTGAAGTTCAGGTTACCTGTGTTTCATCACAGTGTGCCATGAAAAAAAGCCAATGCAATCCTAAATTGCATTAACAGAGGGATACAATCAAGATCAAGGAGGTACTAATACCACTTTATAAAGCCTTAGTAAGAGCACACCTAGAGTACTGCATCCAGTTTTGGTCACCACACTATAAAAAAGATTCTGAGACTCTAGAAGCAGTGCAGAGAAGAACAACCAAGATGATTAGGGGGCTGGAGGCTAAAACATATGAAGAACATTTACAGGAACTGTCCAGTCCAGTGAAGAGAAGGACCAGGGGAAACATGATATCAGTGTTCCAATATTTGAGGGGCTGCCACAGAGAGGAAGGGGTCAAGCTATTTTCCAAAGCACCCAAAGGCCAGACAAGAAATAATGGATGGAAATTGAACAAGGATAGATTCAACCTGGAAATAAGGAGAAATTTTCTGACAGAGCAATCAACCAATGGAACAGAAGTTGCCTTCAGAAGTTGTGGGAGCTTCATCACCGAAAGCTTTCAAGAAGAGACTGGACTGCCATCTGTCAAAAATGGTGTAGGGTCAACTTGGGCAGGGGGTTGGACTAGATGACCTACAAGGTCCTTTCCAACTCTGTTAATCAGTATCTGTATTTGATAAGTTAATGGCCTTGTTTTGTTACAGCGATTGGAATCTCATAAAGATTATCCCCAAGGAAGTCACCAAGGAAAGAATTTTCATCTAAAGTTAATATCAGGAACAGAGTAACTATTGATTATCATCAGCATCTTGGAGAGATCTCACTCTATCTACAGCAATGGGAAAAAAAAAATCAGTCTGCCAGAAGTATTGATAGAATAATGTAAACAATTTAATTAATTGTGCCTGCAAAGGGTATGGCTTTCAAATTGATTTGTGAAACTTAGAAGTTTACAAACAATAAGGTTTTCACTCGCAGCAAAGAATTTATCATTTTGCATTTCTAATAATTGATGCTGGGGCAACTCAAACCAGAGTAAGTATTTAGTGTGAGAGTATACTGTACTAGGCTAAAAAGAACAAAACAAAACTGTAGTGTTACCAATATCCGACAGACTAATAGAGATGAATAGAGAGGCATAGGAAAACAGCAGAGTAAACTTACTGTAAGGAATGTATGTCTGTCCATCTCCAATAAAATAAATTATCCATCTTTAAAAAGAACAGACTTTTGAGTACCAGGTGTTCCTGGGAGGGATGTTGTCATCATAATTTGCATAGCGCTGGCTGTTGTTGAAATTAAATGTTGAACTTCATCCAAGGTAGGCAATCCAAGGCTTTTCATCCCATGAACTCATTGGTGCTTTAATGCAGCCCCATAGTCTCTTTCACAATGTGCCATTGAAATGAGGATTGTATCCCACTGCAAACCTACATGAACCTCTTCTTTGATTCAGCTGTAACATTCATCTTATGTCTGTTCTTCTATGGGGTCTTGGGTCTATAAAACAAGGATGAGCTTTATAAAGCTGTGCTGTATTGAAGACGAAGGCCTGAATGGTCTATTGAAGAATAGATACTGTACTAGATGAGTAAGAATAAATATTTTATCATAGATCATACCAGAGGTTTGGTGACTGCCTTTTTTGGGTACCGTATTTTTTGGACTATAAGATGCACCTTTTCCCCCCCTAAAAGGGGGTGAAAATTTAGGTGCACCTTATACACCGAATGTAGTCCCGCCCACCCACTGTCCCCCACCCTTTGACCTCTGCCTTGCAGCAGTTACCTCCTTGCAAGCAAACAACAAGAAAAAACAGCTCCTTTCAGCTTTAGCACAGGCTAATTAGCACAAGTTGATTGATCAGCCTCCCGACTCTCAGCTGATTTGCTCTCAGCTGTTTTGCGCAGGGCTCTGCTGCTTGCTGCAATGAAGTAAATTGTTAGAGCAGATTTTTTTTTCCTTGTGCTGATCAAGCTATGCTGAAAATGAAAACGAAAGTAAAACAGGCTGCTGTTTGCTGCAACGAGGCAAAATTGCTCAGAGGCAGATTTCTTTTTCTTCTTTTCCTCACCAAAAAAGGTAGGTGCGTCTTATACTCCGGTGCGTCTTATACTCCGAAATATACAGTAATTTTCTGCAGCAACCGGCATTAAGTCATGACTCAGGACAGTTATTAAGTTAACTGTCATGATGTTCCTTTTCAAGATGAACAGCATAATGCAAAGTACAGGAAAAGTCTAAGATGTCTTAAGCAAAAGAAATTCAAGACAGGAGCTAAGGGAACAAAAGAAGAAATCTAAGGTAATCTACCTTACACCAATGTCATTCACTATATATATTACTCTTAATTGAGAGCTTTATTTCATCATTTGAGTGCCTGACAAGAGATAGCCTCTCTGTGCACATCCAACACTGGATGCTGAAAAGTGGAGATATTTTTTTAATAAGACCTCCTGCTCATGCGAATCATCCCTGCATCAACTCAATAAGTTCAGACTGCTCCAGGAGCTGTTGATTCAGTTCTACAGAGGAATTATTGAGTCTGTCATTTGTACTTCTATAACTGTCTAGTTTGCTACAGCAACCAAACAGGATAGATACAAACTTTAATGGATAGTTAGGACTGCAGAAAGAACAATTGCAAGTCAGTGGAAATCTGCCTTCCACTGAGGATCTGTATACTGCACTGGTCAGAAAGAGGACTGAGAAAATATCTACAGACCCCTCATACTCTGAACATAAAGTGTTTCAACTTCTTCCCTTTAGGGCACTGCATGCTCAAACAATTAGTCACAGAGACAGGTTTTTTTCCCCTTGTGCTATCACTCTGCTGAATACCTAAAAATTACCACAAAGATATTTACCCATGTAGTAGAGTTGTATTACTATTCTCATCTTTCCGACTCCTATTGGTGTCTTATGGCTATACGCCTATTGGTATCTTATGATACTTTGTATGTGTACTAAGATCTTCTGCACTGGAGACAAATTCCTTGTGTGTCCAATCATACTTGGCCAATATTCCATTCCATTCCATTCCATTCTATTCTATTCTTTCTCTCATTTAAGATCTTGAGTGGATGATATTTTAGTAGTCCATCAGATAGTTATTTAAAACATTTCTGCATCAGTCATATCTCCAAAGCCTTCAAAGACGAGACTGTGCAGTACCTAAGATAGCAGCTTTAGTGATAGTTGCTCAATCCAAATCTAGAAGTGGAGCTCGAAGGACCAAACGAGGGCTTCCCTTCATCGTTTTAAGTATTATCTCAATATTACAGTGCTCTAGTTCAAGTAATTGGTAAAGCTAGAGACATTGTTGCCCCCATCTTTTGAAATGATGTCCAAATGCCATTATTGAATGGTTTATTTTCATTCTTTTTACCTTTCTTCCTTCACAGCAGGGGATCAGATTTAACTAGGTTTCCTCCGCTGCTTTCACCCTTCCTTTGCACATATTAAAGACTCCTCTTTTGCCTCATTTATTTGTCAGTGCAAACCTATTCATTCTCTCCTTGTGATCATTATCGTCCTGTTTTCTTATTATTAAACAAGATCTTTTTTTCATCTTTCTATGTTGACTTTTGACCCTATTGCAGAGTTAACAACTTGTTTCATTGCAAATACTCCCTTGGTGACCAAACAAAAAAGAGAGAAAAGATAATTCTTATATTAAATTGACTTTCTCTTCTTCTTTCTTTATCTCTGATAAACTGCTCTGCTCTTGAATTCTTACTGTAGGGATTTGAATAGGTAATGAGGAGACTTGGTTGACTTCAAAGCTTCTGATTGAAAAATATATGGAGTTATGTGCAAAATCCTGTGATTCAACAATTGAGAGATTACTTCTGCTATTTCAGAAAAAGATGGTGGTTTCTTGGTTATCATGCTATGTAGAAAATAAAAATAAAAACTCACGATGTGTTTTCTTTCCATAGTTCTAGCTCAGCTCTTGGATGGAGGAGGAAAGTGTTTTTTGAGAGATACTTGCATGTTTCCCAGGGGTGCTTACAATTAGTTTCTCTAATGCCATGAGTAGCAAATAGGGCCTCTGAGCTAGTCCCATGAGACACAAAAAGGTTTGGTTGCATCCTCTTGTAAACTTAATGGTTGGATAAACATCCATTGAGTATGTGCATTCACTATGCATTTTCATCCATTATATAGTAAGTCATAATTTTGTTTTGGTTTTGGCTCAGCCTGATGTGTGAACCCAGCCCTTGTAATTTGTAAGCCACAGCTAATTATTAAAATTGCATGTGGATAACCAGGATACTGTGATTTCTTTGACAAATTAGAAATAAAACAAACCAAATCATTTCATTTTGGTATATCAGAGAAAATAGAAAACCCCATTTGCCCCAAGAAGTGTTTCTTAATTACAGTCATATAAATGAAGACAAAACACTTCTATGGGTAAGCTGGATTTGAACAACAGAAAAAATAGATTCATACCATTATGTCATATGTATTATAATTGTCACATCCATACATGTACATAAGAGCAAATGTCAACCAAATAGGAAAAATTGTGAAAATCTGTTTCTTTAATACTGAGACATAAATTTTGTTAAGTGAATCAGATTGCAACATGTCAGTTTTAAATATAGATTATTTCCCTTCCAAACTATGAATTTCATCCTCTTAAAATAATACCTTCTGTGTTAGCATCTCTTCCCACTTTCAAATCTGATTTGACAAAGCTATTTCAAAGAAGCCTTTTATGGTAGAATAAACATTTTGTATATTTTACCCAAACTACAGTGCACTATTATTGTGAATTAAGAGATTCCTTAATAGGACAAGCCATAAAACAATAAAGTAATGCCAACATTTTAATTTCCTCCCTATCCAATTTACCCTGCTTTAACCAGTTCTATAATCACTAACAATAAAATTACTATTAGGTAAAGAAGGCACTTCTTTA